>NW_007377909.1:191479-211929 GCF_000475195.1 Diaphorina citri | reverse complement strand
GTCAGGTTCACCACAATGCTGACAGAGCCCATCCTCTCCCACGAGAGTGAGTATCCGTTTCATGTAGTCCCCACAATTTTTTAAGTTTATAATTATATTTACTGGTAGTTTGTTGTAGTAGTTATCAAAAAGTATCATTCGACACTGAAAAAATTAATTGTATCTATTATTAATTTCCCCTTAGTTTTATTCGGGAGGTCGTTTAGGAGATATATTAGTATTAATAGATCTCCTTCCTTGCTGGCCTGAGTGAGGTTTTTTAACAACATTATCTCACCTCTGATTTGTCAAATCTCCGGTGTTTCTTTTTCATGCAACTTAGTAGGTATGTTCTGTCAAATAAATATATTTAATAGGTGCTCTATTTTACACAGTAGAGACATGAGAATTGATTAAAAAAAAAATCCATCAAACCTATCCTTTTTAAACTTCTGGAGAATAACCTTGGGAAAAATTAAAAACACAAACGCGATTTTAATTACAATTTATAGTACATTTATTTTATTTATTAAATATTTTTGTATAAATAAGTTGTCCTGAGATCAGTATTCAACAGCAAAATGGGTACCACCACCGCACCGTATCCACATGTCAAAAATTATGTACAGCTTGGCCTCAACTGGATTAAAAGAATAGAAAATTAATTTATTTGTCTTATTTAGCCGCCATCTTGTCCATCTGTAATATGGCTTCCTAAATCGCTAAAATATCCATTTTTTTGAAAGTAGCACACCTGAAAACATGGAACTTAGTAGGTATGTTCTGTCAAATAAATATATTTAATAGGTGCTCTATTTTACACAGTAGAGACATGAGAATTGATTAAAAAAAAAAAAATCCATCAAACTTATCCTTTTTAAACTTCTGGAGAATAACCTTGGGAAAAATTAAAAACACAAACGCGATTTTAATTACAATTTATAGTACATTTATTTTATTTATTAAATATTTTTGTATAAATATTCATGTACTCGTTGTACAGTGGTGTATGCTGAATAGATTGTCATTTGCTAGGGGTTCATACTGTTTTACTATAACTGCTTCTGAAATTCAATTACTCCTGTTGATAATTTCACTCTATAGGTACTTGATTTCATCTTTTTCCATCAAAACTGAATTATTCACTTATGTTCTCCTATCTCTCTAAGTCTCTCAATAATATTTTCTCTTTGTGCTTTCGAATTCTTACAGTAAGTTCATGACTATTTTCTACTCTGTTTTTCATTTTACTTTTTTGAAAGTCCAAATTAGAAAGAAAAAGCTTATTAATCTCCCCTGCTGCTAACACACCCACGTCAATGACTGTCTTTACAAAATATATTAAAATGTCTAATGAATGAAATGAATTCGTTCTGGCAGTGATTGGCCGTTACGGTACATCCTAGAAGAAAAGTGTAAATGTATAATATGTAGGAAATAAAAATACAAACAGCTTTCTAATTCATTGTTGATAAAAAAAAATTACCGGAAACGACATATTGTAAGATCCCGTTTCAAAATGGCGGCTAAAAAAAGGGTTTTTTGAGAATATCTCGTTTTCGGTAATTTTTTTCTAATAATAATCAATTAGAAAGTTGTTCGTATTTTTATTTCCTACATTTTTTACCCAATGGCAAACGGATTGTCAGCGACACACTCGTAGTAACCGGCATCTTTCTGAGTTGCTGGATCTATTTCCATTTTGGACTTGATAGTGTTATTGCCCAAAAACCACTCATGTACCTGAAATGATCAGAAAAGAGTGTATAAAGGTATGTCCACACATAGTCGACGATTCTCGATCCACAATCCCACATCGATCGACAACCGTCTATGTGTGGACACACCTTAATACGTATAGTACGTTATTGTGATGAAATAACTGAGGTTCTTGTTTGCACCTGGAAATTGTAAAAATATGAGTTAACTGACCCATAGTTGTTGGTTTAAAAGAATAAAAATATCTTCCTTTTTCCCACCTTTGACTGTACACTCAAAACTGAAAAGCTTCATTGCTACAACATACAAATTATTGCAGTGGCGTAGCGTGGTCTAAATTCAAGTGTAGGGCCTTGTAGGGCTCATGCACAGGTCTACCAAGTCCCATCACAGTAGGTACATGCCATTAATATTTATGGGCATTAGAGTGAACTTTTGAGTTGTATGGCCGCCATACACGCCGTACATACACGCTACGCCACTGAATTATTGTTATTTCAAGTGTATTATTAATTATTATTGAACTTTTCTGTGTTTTCCAGACATAAAATTTCAACAAATGGCCAAATTTTTTCAAGATAAATGACCTTTGACCAAGATAATGACCTCAAGACTACTACAGCCATTTCTCTTTGATCTGGCTTTGGGCACCTAATAGGTATTTACTATCAGTGAACTGGCATTTTTTCTGGCAGTAATTGGCCGTTTGGACCTATTCATTAATCTCATAATGATTTAATATTTGGTTTCTAAACGATTTCGATCAGAGTTCAAACCAAATACCTACCACCGACTTTTTTTACACTAAATGATCGTATTCCTCAATATCAAGGAATTAATTCCCTGTTACGTATTGTTATTAAAGTTTGAAGACTTATTTAGGCAGATACAATATAAGTAGATGATTTTTGTTCGCTCTGCAATTTGCACCCCCAAAGTCTTTTCCGACAGTGTCAATACAATATCACAAAAATAGTAATACTACCTACCTATCTCAAATGAAAGAGTTGAATTAGTCGAGAAAAGTAGAGTATTAAAAGAATAGTATACTAGTTATTTTTATATTTACACGATTTTATACAAAAGCTATTCTGGCCTGGGGTGAGGACTTCAGATGTTATAGTCCCCTTTTGAAATAATTGCCAAAATTTATCTTTAGATGTTTTTGTAAAAGTAAAATAATATGTGACGCTATTGTATAAATATTCATGTACTCGTTGTACAGTGGTGTATGCTGAATAGATTGTCATTTGCTAGGGGTTCATACTGTTTTACTATAACTACTTCTGAAATTTAATTACTCCTGTTGATAATTTCACTTTATATAGGTACTTGATTTAATCTTTTTCCATCAAAACTGAATTATTCACTTATGTTCTCTTATCTCTCTAAGTGCCTCAATAATATTTTCTCTTTGTGCTTTCGAATTCTTACAGTAAGTTCATGACTATTTTCTCCCTGTTTTTCATTTTACTTTTTTGAAAGTCCAAATTAGAAAGAAAAAGCTTATTAATCTCCCCTGCTGCTAACACACTCACGTCAATGACTGTCTTTACAAAATATATTAAAATGTCTAATGAATGAAATGAATTCGTTCTGGCAGTAATTGGCCGTTTGGACCTATTCATTAATCTCATAATGATTTAATATTTGGTTTTAACAGGATCGAAACAATTTCGATCAGAGTTCAAACCAAATACCTACCACCGACTTTTTTACACTAAATGATCGTATTCCTCAATATCAAGGAATTAATTCCCTGCAAATAAGATGGAGAGTGGAGGAGAATCTTAGAGAAAGAGGGTGGAGAAAAGAGGAAGCATGGACATGGAAAGGTAAAATACAAGATTGAAGAATCAACCCCAAATAGAATTGCCGAAAAGATATATGAAAAGAAAAAGAGCGGAATGTAAATTATAATAAAAGGGCAAGACCAAAATCTAGCAACATTAAAAGAAACTTAAGGGAGGCGATGAACTTCAAAGATTAGTTACCTGTCCTTGAGGTCTGGTGTTGCTGGGTTTGAACTGACGAGATCTTAGAGTTGATTGCTCGGCTGGTACTTCAGTGGTTGTGGAGGTGGAGGCCACCTTGAATCTGAAAGTAGAAACAAACACAGATGAATAGTTTGTTCTTGGAACGGCTGGCTTTCTCCTATGTGACGCTAAAGAAAATTCTGTCACATACCTTGTAATTTTCAACCTCTCTTACAAAGTTTATCAATAAAGACAAAAGTAAATTGAAAATTTAGAAAGAAAGAAAGAACGTAAAGTTTGAACGAATAAGAGGAAATAAGGCATGATTATGATAATGTAAATTCATACAATTCGTAGCTTACAATTAGCTACGTACCTACTTACGTGTAGCATACAAATTCTGTTTCAAGATTTTCGTGTAAATTTTCCAAAGACTGGATTCAACGAAATTCACAAACCTTTCGATTTAGAATTTTAGAAGATTTAAAGCTCAGTCTTGTAAATTCACTGACTTGTGATTGGGACTTAAATCTTAAGTCTAATATTTTATTCTGTTGTATCTCTTTTTAATTTCAAGACAAGACCAGGTAGGTACAAGGTATACCCAAAATTTTCATTTTGCCATGTGGATATTACACTGTCTCTATCTTTTTCATTCGGGCCTTCTGTCAACTTTAACCTAAATCCTCAGGTTGTATCATTTTCATATGATCTAAAGTCGCCTCCTGAAGCTTCCACTGAAGTTCTCACTTCACACCTCCTATAGTTCTAGATGAGGCAGTAATAAGTACTCGTACGTACATTGTTATGTTATCAACTTATTTATTACAACTACACACAATTTATTCAATCCAAACATTGGAGGACTGAGTGTATTTTGAGGATTTGTGGTGATGACTTCAGGGTTGTGGTGACGACCCAGCCACAAAACTAAATCACAAGTCTTTCTCTACTGGGCAGTTGATCGCGTCTGTAGAGTACCCGGCCTTCGCGCGGCAATATTTCGTCTTCTGCTGATGAGCGAAGAGATTTTGTTTTCAGTCGTTGCTTGAGTGGCTTCAGTAGATGGAGAGCCTGCCGCTACTTCTTCTTCTGGAAGAGGTGCTGGCTCTTCAGCTTTCTCTTCTTCGATTGGCGGGGGGGAAGTGGCTTGTGTGGACGCAGCTTGGCCTGGTCTTGGGCGAGGTAGAAGGCCACCTGAAAGGGAAGAGGCGGACGTGTTGGTTGGTTTATGAAGGAAGTATTTAGCTGATTTTGTGGTGTGTGCTAAGCTTTTAGTTTAAATCCTTTCTCTTTGTGCAGCTTTCTCTTCTTCGATTGGCGGGGGGGAGGTGGCTTGTGTGGACGCAGCTTGGCCTGGTCTTGGGCGAGGTAGAAGGCCACCTGAAAGGAAAGAGGCGGACGTGTTGGTTGGTTTATGAAGGAAGTATTTTGCTGATTTTGTGGTGTGTGCTAAGCTTTTAGTTTAAATCCTTTCTCTTTGTAGGTACCTAAGCTGGAGGTTAATCATAGTCTTTTATTGATTGACGTAATTCTCCAATAAATTGTAAACATGCTCCATTTTCTTGCATGATCGCTAAATACACTTCACAAATTTCACTGCAAGAGGGACTTTTCAGTCCTATCTGGCAGTATAAAGAAGGTGCCTTTATTTTGTTCTGGTCTCTATATACGTACCTAACTGTCTTCTGTTTTGATTGGGCAGACTTGGAGCTGGGGCAGAGGCAGCAGCTACTGGAGCGGCAGGACTAGCTGCAACTGCGGCAGTTTGAGGGCGAGCAGGTCTCCCTAGGGGTTGCAGTCGGGGTCTGTTTCTCAGTCTGGTCAAAGCATCAGGAGTTGTGCTTGGGGTTTGTTCTGCCGGACTCGACTGAAAATAAAAGAAATATCATTTTATAAAACTTTCTTATTAGGGTCTAGACTTAGGATAGGAACTTTCATCCAGATACCAACCGCGCTCAACGTTACTTAACTTGAGTGATTATGATTTATTTTCTAATTAGGAATATTACTAACACAATTTTACATACAAAAGGAACTTCCCCTGAGCGAAATCTCACTTCTGAGAAGTCCGCACCCAAAGGAACAAAGTAGCTAACTACGAGTAAATTATAGTAAAGTATGTTATTTTCTTACTTCCTTTTCAGTTTTTCTTTGTTTTATTTTCTAGTACTCACTTTTCTCACTGAATAGTATATTCTATTTATTATTATTTTTTACCCTTACTAACTATGTTTTCAATCCTCAGATTGGTTTGCTACATTTCTCCAATGTCCACTAGGAATTGATTGTGAAGTCGTTTTACCAAGTGTTGTCTTATATCCTTGAAAGTTACCAACTTTTTATTATTGTAAAATATTCCGTTCTCTTACCTCAACATTGAACATTATCCCATCAGGATAAAATCCGCCCCGGGCGGGAATCGAACCCGCGGCCTAGCGCTTACAAGGCAGACGCATTACCAACTAATATCACAACATTACTAAGTGCCTTCTTTGCAATCAATTTCCACATTTCAATACTCTTTCTACACTGGTAATGCCGCCACTGGTCGCTACTCGATTAAAGCAGCTACTCAATAGAACAGTAGTTGTTGCGCTTAATTAAGCGAGGTTTTTTAAATCAAAGAGCAGAAAAGATGAGGAACTAGGGATTTTTTCTTCTTCTTCTTCTACGACTTTTAGATACGGAGATAAATCGATTTAACACATACCGGTAAAATCTTAAACTCTGACGTCAAGGCATACGCTCCCGTACGCGATGACGTCACATCAACTGTCCCGAGCAAAGCTCCCTTGCAGGCAACACAATAATGTGTTTGTGCGCATTCTTCTCTGCGCATTTCTTAAACTCTGATGTCACTACTTTGAACTTTTTCATTAAATTTTCGACCTTCCAAAGTTTTTTTTTCCGAGTTTTGACCTCAGTTTTGGATTTTTTACGTAGGAATCGAAATTTTATTAATAATTTTTACCCAAATGTAACTGCTTCATTCAGGGGTCATAGTTTTCTTTCGATCCAGAAATCAACCTTACGGGGCGTTGCCCAACTTCAGTGATCCGTTAAAAGTGTTTACCTGTCACATATTCATAACCAGGGTCGTCCAAATCTATCACATCCTGCTGAAGATATTTCCATGTTCTCTCGCCAAAAGGGGAAGCACCAAATATGGGAAATTCATATCGATTGGTGGTGTGTGCTTCAAATAGGGCCTACAAATGATTCATATTGAAATTTGGACCCAAAAATAAAATTTAGACTTTCGGCCCAGATGGTCGCCAAGGCAGAAAATTGATGTTTTTTTTTAGACAGAGGCGAATCTAAAAGGGGGATACAACTTACCTATCAGCTGAAGTGCCATTTCAGTAGCAGCCCGTGCCATAGTTTCATTCTGTCTCTCAAATCCCAAACCTACATCTTCGGCATAGCTGAGGATTTTCTTCTTCAATTCCGCACTGATGCAGGGTAGCTTGAGCCCCGTATCTGAAAACAGATCAATATCAAATCAAAATCAAATCTCATTTTTTTTTTTTTTTAGAGGTTTGACAGAGGGAACTGCAACTGCTATGGTCTTATCGTCCCGAAATAGAAGAGAGAAGGAAGACAGGATAGGAGATAGCCAGCCGTTCCGAGAACGAACATTATCCCATCAGGATAAAATCCGCCCCGGGCGGGAATCGAACCCGCGGCCTAGCGCTTACAAGGCAGACGCATTACCAACTAATATCACAACATTACTAAGTGCCTTCTTTGCAATCAATTTCCACATTTCAATACTCTTTCTACACTGGTAATGCCGCCACTGGTCGCTACTCGATTAAAGCAGCTACTCAATAGAACAGTAGTTGTTGCGCTTAATTAAGCGAGGTTTTTTAAATCAAAGAGCAGAAAAGATGAGGAACTAGGGATTTTTTCTTCTTCTTCTTCTACGACTTTTAGATACGGAGATAAATCGATTTAACACATACCGGTAAAATCTTAAACTCTGACGTCAAGGCATACGCTCCCGTACGCGATGACGTCACATCAACTGTCCCGAGCAAAGCTCCCTTGCAGGCAACACAATAATGTGTTTGTGCGCATTCTTCTCTGCGCATTTCTTAAACTCTGATGTCACTACTTTGAACTTTTTCATTAAATTTTCGACCTTCCAAAGTTTTTTTTTCCGAGTTTTGACCTCAGTTTTGGATTTTTTACGTAGGAATCGAAATTTTATTAATAATTTTTACCCAAATGTAACTGCTTCATTCAGGGGTCATAGTTTTCTTTCGATCCAGAAATCAACCTTACGGGGCGTTGCCCAACTTCAGTGATCCGTTAAAAGTGTTTACCTGTCACATATTCATAACCAGGGTCGTCCAAATCTATCACATCCTGCTGAAGAATGCTGATTTCCTGTACTTGATTATTACACAGGGAGTCACCCTGTAATATGTTTTCGTCGTGTCTGTAGTTCTTCTTTTTTTCACTTCCACCTAGAAATGAACCACACAGTATATTAGAATATTTTCCTAGAAAGAATACCTCGTTTATCCTGCCCGAAAGAGACTGGAAAGTCCGTTTACTCCAGCAGTCTAAACAAGGTCTCATGTATCAAATCAATTCTCAAATTCTATGGGGTAAAGAAGCAGAGCTTTTTCACATTTTTTTTTTTTTTTTTGTGGATCTCACAGCATTACTACTTAAATTTCCTTTGCACCATATTTCAATAATTTTTTTACACTGGTAATGCCGCCACTGGTCGCTACTCGATTAAAGTAGCTACTCAGCTGTCCTCACGAAGCTGAGTGCACCCCAAACTCCAAGCACAGAGCCGAAAAAACTTCCGACTCCGCCGGGAATCGATCCCAGAACCTCCAGTGTGCAAGCCTGGTGTCAGACCAACTCAGCCACGGAGGTTGCTCCTCTATTAAAACTCTCTCTCTCACACACTCCCTCTCTCACACTCCCTCTCTCACTCTCCCTCTCTCTCTCTCCCCTCCCTTTCTCTCTCCCTGTCTCTCTCCCTCCCTTTCTCTCTCCCTCCCTCTCTCTCCCTCCCTCTTTCTCTCTCCCTCTAGAAATAATAATAAAAATTAACTTACCAGTAGGGACGTCTGTTCTGGACACGGCTTGATCAACATGGCTCACCAGATCAGGCTTGGAAACATAGGTGTTGTGCGGCTTGGAACTTACGACACCCTCTGATTCTAGCCTCGATACGCCCAGCCCTGAGGATGTTTCGTACAACCCACTGCTGGAAGACCCCTGGAAAATGAGAATTGAAAATTAGCCCCTACAGTTGGTGTAGCACTGGTACTTCTTCTTCAGCAGAACGACATGTTATCCAATCCATACCAACGTCTCGTCTCAATAGTTCTACTCAATCAGTTGTACCGGAACGAGTCACTATCACTGAATCCATTCACTCCGGTGTTTGTGCAACTGCTGGTGAGTGACAAGATTATAATTAGAGTTGTGTAAAGAGTGAGTGAGTTGATGAAATTCCCTGACTTTTCCCTGACTTTTCCAGTCTCCATGAAATTCCCTGACTTTTCCCGGTTTTCCCGGTTTTCCAGTCTGGTAGAGACCCTGAAAAACTACTCATGCCGTTTGGGGGCATTTTGTTTTTTTTTTTTTTTTTTTTTTTTTTTTTTTTTTTTTTTTTTTTTTTTTTTTTTTTTTTTTTTTTTCAAGATGTTTGATATTATTGTGAAAGCAAAAAGAGGAGCAGGGCGGGATAAAAACTGGTGGTTCCAAGAACAAATCTTATCTGTTTAGGTTTAGGATAAAATTCACCCAGGGTGGAAATCAAACCACAATCTAAGACTTACAAGGTAGACATGCTAACCTCCAAGCTAACTAGACTGGCTTATTTTTATTTTTAGAATACAGTAGAACCTCGATTATTTCAACTCTCTATTATTTCAACCCCAAAATCAGTTCAAAATAGGGTATTTATTAACCATTTTGTTCTTTTGTACCTAAACTTTGTCCCCTTTTATCATTCATTGTTTTATACGGAATTTCAATTGTTTCAACTTTCAATTATTTCAACTACCTTTGGTCCCAATGAGTTGAAATAATTGAGGTTCTACTGTATCAAGAAAATAAGAAAGTTTTAATAGAGGAGGATGTGTTGGATGGAGAGGGTTTCCCCAAAATGCAGTTTGAAGGGGAATGGAGTTGGCCTTAATTTTGATATTATTTTTTTTTTCTTCCCAACTTGTAAGTATTTTACAAAGGGCGTTCGTAACAATATCCTTTTGAGGCCAACATTTTTGGAGAGGAACTTGGCCTTAATTTTTTGATATAGGTAATTCCTTTTACCTATAGACAACTTTTTTTATATATACAAATGTGGGATTATTTTTCAAGCTCGTGTTTTTGATAGGGAATAACTTTACCTGTCCATACAGTTGTTTCCTAGCCTTACTCCCCGTCTTGTCACTGATCTTGTCAAACAGTTTGAGATTCTCTTCAAAATCAAAATCAATGTTGAGCATATCATTGTTGATTTGAACGTTGAAACATTCATCATTCCGCACCTCATGCCTCTTCTTTGCCGAGAGTGTCTGGAAATAGATTCACAAATGGCTTAGAGAAAAAACAAGCAATGGTCCCAGTTCAAAATCAAAATGCACAGTAAAATTGCTGGCTGTATATAGGTAAATGCTTTTTGAATTACTATTCAAGTGTTTATATATTTTTCTTGATATTTTTATTGATGTATACATTGTTTAAAAATTAAAATCTCACCAATTGTTTCTTGTTTGGCTTGTTGCTGATGTGATCACTATAATGCGATTTTCCTCCACTATTCCCCACCGATTTCTTCAAGTACTGTTGTTGAAAATCGGGATGATATTTGAACAGTGTATACCCATTTCCTTGTTTTTGTTGACTTGCACCATACAAATTGTTCATAACACTTTCCGGCACTCTTTCGGTAATATTGTAAATACTACTTAAAGGCGCCGAGTCACTTTCAATATCTTTGGTTGGTTTTGATTGAACAGTAGATGTGCTTGCATCTGACGGGAGAGTTTTCAATTCGGGTGGTGAAGCACTATCGGGTGAATCAAGAATTTTTAGATTTTTCATGTCTTTAGGTCTGGAAAGAGAGGAAAAAAGAAATGTTAGTAATAAGCTTAGGTAAATATTCAGTAATTTTTCAGAAGACATAGCAAGGAGAAAGCTCCTTTTTGTGTTTAACCTAACCCTGTACCGAATAACACTAGTCACTGCTCATTTGTGACAGCTCCTTTTTGTAACAATTTTAAATTGACATTACTTCTAAATAAGTAGGTACCTACCAAAACCTTTTGGAAAAACCAACATGATACTTGTGCAGAAGTCATGTCCGTGGAATATTGCTACCAAAGGAACTGGCACAAACAAGCAGTGACCAGTGTTATTATAGGGTTAGGTCAAATGGAAGAAGGAGTTTTCACAATTAGAGCAGTGATTAGTGTTCTAATAGGGTTAGGTTAAATACAAAAAGGAGCTTTTCTTTTCCACGGACGTGACTTCTGCATAATTACCAAAAAACATAAAATAATGACACAGTCTAAATGCAGCCACTTACCCAAGAGTAATCTCTGGTACATTGTACGGCTTGTTGTTACGATACACATTGATAAGGCTAAGATTGTTTTGATCTACGTGAGATACAATTCCTTTGAACGTTTGGTTTCCGCAATCAATTTCTACCAGGTAACCAATGTAGTCTGCCATAGCTTATGGTTGGGATACCCTATTGGGTAGCTAATATGTCAAATATTAATAAATACTTTCCTTCCTATAGGATAAGGAAAGGAAAAAAAAATTAGGACACTGGTGCTGGTGTGCTCAAGCAATATTTAGTTGAATAACTAATAGCATTTTTTTTTCCAAGGGTAGGAAGAGCTCTTGTTGGTAGGGAGGGTAAACGGAAAACACTCAAATTAACACAGGAAACACACAACTCAAATATAATTAATTTATTAATTAAATTATAAAATATTAACATTAAAAGCCAACACATAACACAAAACACAAAAATTTCTGCAAAAATAAATTTTCATTTTTCAATTTTTAAAATTTCCCAAAAGATTTCCGTACGGACCGTACGACCGTACGATTTTTCAGATTGCGATGTTGTCAGTTTTCCTCATTTTTGGTCTGCCTTTGCGTAGTCCATGGGATTTCAACCTCCTTGAAGATATCGATATTTTAATAATCGATATCTTAAATCGATATATCGGAACATCGGTCTCAAAACGATAGGTAATGTAAACAAAAGTCAGCAAAATCAGCATATTCGAAAAAGAAAATTTTTGAGTTTTCCAACTTTTCCCAAAACACGGTAATTTTCCAAGTGCTCTTGATTTTAAGTAGGTAACTATAACTAATCCTTTTCTTTACAGTTGAATGTAGTTTTTACTCTTTTTCTCCTGAATCTTCTATCACTGATGGTGGTCCTCGAAAAATAAACTGAAGAGAGGTTATAGTGTGTGTGCTTTTGGGAGGCATTTCTGTCCTCAGTTAAGCCAACAAAAATAGATTGATCTATCTAAATCTGTCCTTCAACATGAACAACTCACCCGGCAGTGCTCTGACCACTGAAGAGCTTGGATCTTTGCTCAGGTAATTTCTGGACCCAGCTCTAGCAAGGGTAATTATGCAGAAGTCACGTCTGTGGAAAAGAAAAGCTCCTTTTTGTATTTAACCTAACCCTATAATAACACTAATCACTGCTCTAATTGTGAAAACTCCTTCTTGCATTTAACCTATATTCCTTATAATAACACTGGTCACTGCTCATTTGTGCCAGTTCCTTTGGTAGCAATATTCCACGGACGTCAGGAACAATATAGGCCAGTCACACACTATGAGGTAAACCTGACAGGCAGACCTTTTCAGCTGTACCTGTCAGGTGTACTTGATATTGTGTGTACACATCAGCTGTCAGGTCTTGTTTCTCAAGGCCAGCCACTCACTATTAGGTAGACCTGACAGGTACACCTGCAGTACCACCCATCAGGTCTATCTGATAGTGTGTGTGTTCATCAGTTATCAGGTAGACCTGATCAGGTACGTACCTGTCAGGTCTACATGATAGTGAGTGGCTAGCCTAAGAGATGGAGGGTAAACGGAAAACACTCAAATTAACACAGGAAACACACAACTCAAATATAATTAATTTATTAATTAAATTATAAAATATTAACATTAAAAGCCAACACATAACACAAAACACAAAAATTTCTGCAAAAATAAATTTTCATTTTTCAATTTTTAAAATTTCCCAAAAGATTTCCGTACGGACCGTACGACCGTACGATTTTTCAGATTGCGATGTTGTCAGTTTTCCTCATTTTTGGTCTGCCTTTGCGTAGTCCATGGGATTTCAACCTCCTTGAAGATATCGATATTTTAATAATCGATATCTTAAATCGATATATCGGAACATCGGTCTCAAAACGATAGGTAATGTAAACAAAAGTCAGCAAAATCAGCATATTCGAAAAAGAAAATTTTTGAGTTTTCCAACTTTTCCCAAAACACGGTAATTTTCCAAGTGCTCTTGATTTTAAGTAGGTAACTATAACTAATCCTTTTCTTTACAGTTGAATGTAGTTTTTACTCTTTTTCTCCTGAATCTTCTATCACTGATGGTGGTCCTCGAAAAATAAACTGAAGAGAGGTTATAGTGTGTGTGCTTTTGGGAGGCATTTCTGTCCTCAGTTAAGCCAACAAAAATAGATTGATCTATCTAAATCTGTCCTTCAACATGAACAACTCACCCGGCAGTGCTCTGACCACTGAAGAGCTTGGATCTTTGCTCAGGTAATTTCTGGACCCAGCTCTAGCAAGGGTAATTATGCAGAAGTCACGTCTGTGGAAAAGAAAAGCTCCTTTTTGTATTTAACCTAACCCTATAATAACACTAATCACTGCTCTAATTGTGAAAACTCCTTCTTGCATTTAACCTATATTCCTTATAATAACACTGGTCACTGCTCATTTGTGCCAGTTCCTTTGGTAGCAATATTCCACGGACGTCAGGAACAATATAGGCCAGTCACACACTATGAGGTAAACCTGACAGGCAGACCTTTTCAGCTGTACCTGTCAGGTGTACTTGATATTGTGTGTACACATCAGCTGTCAGGTCTTGTTTCTCAAGGCCAGCCACTCACTATTAGGTAGACCTGACAGGTACACCTGCAGTACCACCCATCAGGTCTATCTGATAGTGTGTGTGTTCATCAGTTATCAGGTAGACCTGATCAGGTACGTACCTGTCAGGTCTACATGATAGTGAGTGGCTAGCCTAAGAGATGCTGTTATGCAATGGGTTAGGCTAAGCTTGAAGCAGTTAAAAAAAAAAAAAAAAAAAAAAAAAAAAAAAATGTCACAGTAAGCCTAACCTTGTACCTACTAAACCTCAACCCATAAGTACTGTTGCTAAAAAACCTAAGCAGTTACCTAGTGACATTAAACACATATCAAACAACCAATCTTTGAGGTAAAAAAAACATTAAAACCTACAGTTAACTGCATTTTTACATGTATTTGCTTGTAATTTTACAGAATTCTCTATGATGAGTCCTTGGAAAACAAGACATTTGAATCTATCGTCAATCAACTCCTACAATGCTTTCAAAAGCATGACTATTACAAAGGTAATTAAAAAATCCACCATGTTCACGTTACATTACGTATGTGTGGACCCGGCATTAATGATGAACATGACATTGCCACATCGTATGACATTCACGTCTAGGGTTGCCAACTTTTTTTTCGGCATATACGGTACAAACTAGCAAAATGGTGAAAAAATACGGATTTCCCGATTTTTACCCGGAACAAAGGCATGCACCCCCCCCTCCCCAAACAAAAAAAAAATATTTTGCAACAAATAAAAAAAAAGAACAAATACCAATGAAGTAATTCGAAATAAAAACATCCTTGTACCTATCCTTGGGTAAAACTGCTTTACCCAAGGATAGGTACTAAATTACAAATAATCCGTTTTTGAATCCGTGTTACTAAAAATCACATGCTAAAAGGCTGAAAAAATACCTACTTGACTCGCGGGTTTTTATGTTTTTCGTACGTACGTACCTACCTATCTTTTTAAACTTTTTTTTTGTATTTTTTTCTGTTTATTAGTCAGTTCCCGTATTTTCCATAGATTTGGAAAAAAACCGGAACAAAGGTGTGTTCCGGCGGAACATTTGATTTTTGACAAAAATACGGATTGTTCCGGGAAATAACGTACGGTTGGCAACCCTAAGCTCTATGTACACCAAGGAGAGATAAAAAAAAGAGAGAGAAAGAAAAAAAAAAAAGAAATGTGACCACAACCATTTCATATTTTATTTTGATCTTATTTTAATTTTTCCCCTACAGTTGGTGTAGCACTGGTACTTCTTCTTCAGCAGAACGACATGTTATCCAATCCATACCAACGTCTCGTCTCAATAGTTCTTCTCAATCAATTGTACCGGAATGAGTCACTATCATTGAATCCATTCACTCCGGTGTTTGTGCAACTGCTGGTGAGTGACAAGATTAAAATTAGAGTTGTGTAAAGAGTGAGTGAGTTGAAAAATTGCTTCTCCCAGCCGTTCCGAGAACAAACATTATCCCAGCAGGATAAAATCTGCCCCGGGCGGGAATCGAACCCGCGGCCTAGCACTTCCAAGGATACAGGGCAGACGCACTACCAACTAAACTAAGCTAACTAGGCTGGCATTATTTTTTGTTGTGTTTGACCAATGAGTATTATTTTAAAGTACAGTAGAACCTCGATTATATCAACTCCTATTATATCAACTCCAAAAATCGGGGTTTTTACCTATTATTTCAAGGAAATCCTACTTGAGGGAGCTGTAACTGCTATGGTCTTATCGTCCCGAAATCGAAGAGAGATGGAAGACAGGATAGGAGAAAGCCAGCCGTTCCGAGAACAAACATTATCCCAGCAGGATAAAATCTGCCCCGGGCGGGAATCGAACCCGCGGCCTAGCACTTCCAAGGATACAGGGCAGACGCACTACCAACTAAACTAAGCTAACTAGGCTGGCATTATTTTTTGTTGTGTTTGACCAATGAGTATTATTTTAAAGTACAGTAGAACCTCGATTATATCAACTCTCGATTATATCAACTCCAAAAATCGGGGTTTTTCCCTATATTTCAAGGAAATCCAACTCTATCAGGGGAATAAAAAAAAAAAAAAAAAAAAAAAAAAAAAAAATGTCACAGTAAGCCTAACCTTGTACCTACTAAACCTCAACCCATAAGTACTGTTGCTAAAAAACCTAAGCAGTTACCTAGTGACATTAAACACATATCAAACAACCAATCTTTGAGGTAAAAAAAACATTAAAACCTACAGTTAACTGCATTTTTACATGTATTTGCTTGTAATTTTACAGAATTCTCTATGATGAGTCCTTGGAAAACAAGACATTTGAATCTATCGTCAATCAACTCCTACAATGCTTTCAAAAGCATGACTATTACAAAGGTAATTAAAAAATCCATAGCTCTATTAGGGTTGCCAACTTTTTTTTTGGCATATACTTACGGTACAAACTAGCAAAATGGTGAAAAAATACGGATTTCCCGATTTTTACCCGGAACAAAGGCATGCACCTCCCCCCCTCCCCAAACAAAAAAAATATTTTGCAACAAATAAAAAAAAGAACAAATACCAATGAAGTAATTCGAAATAATATTGGGAAAATCCTACAATGCTGCAGTGAGCACCAAAGTTGTGACATAATAACACAAAGAAACTGCATTTACATTTTACATTTTTTTTCTTATAATTTTCGACTGCAGTCTGAACACGGGAAAAGAAAGAATTGTCCTTTGTTTTTTTCTATTCTATCTAAACTTCTTATTTTTTTATTATTTTATTTCATCTAACAATTCTTTCACAAACTCAATAAACCTTGAGCTGAATCCTCCTCGTCTAAAACTTTAGCAAAGATAGCTCAAGTTGTGTCAAGTGGGGAGGAAACAGCTCAGATCTATGACAGTTCCTAGATCTTCATTCTTCTCATGAAATTTTCTTGTCCTAATCTCACTTATTATGTTTGATCAGATATTGAAGAAGACCCCTCATCAGGTTATAGCCGGGGAAGGAAACATACCTAATCAAATCATGGACATTACCGGGTTACAACTTTCTCTGGTGGAACATCAAGCAGACTTATCACCGAGTGGGAAATGTGCGATCCCTTGCATTCTATCCTCCCCCGAACCCAAGTAAGTGCTTCCTCAGTAGAATATAACTAGTAGTCTGGTGAAGGTAATAGAATAGAATATCCCTTGTTTATACTACCAGCATAGGACTGAATATCCCGGAATACTACCAGCACGGAAAAAAAAAAGGAAAAAAAGGACCAGAAAGTAATATATCAAATCATGGACATTACCGGGTTACAACTAGTGGACTTATCACCGAGTGGGAAATGTGCGATCCCTTGCATTCTATCCTCCCCCGAACCCAAGTAAGTGCTTCCTCAGTAGAATATAACTAGTAGTTTGGTG
Organism: Diaphorina citri; assembly: GCF_000475195.1. Taxonomy (NCBI): domain Eukaryota; kingdom Metazoa; phylum Arthropoda; class Insecta; order Hemiptera; family Psyllidae; genus Diaphorina; species Diaphorina citri. Next base: position 194,722 of record NW_007377909.1, on the reverse strand, counting down.
AAGGTAATATATCAAATCATGGACATTACCGGGTTACAACTTTCTCTAGTTGAACATCAAGCAGACTTATCACCGAGTGGGAAATGTGCAATCCCTTGTATTCTATCCTCCCCTGAACCCAAGTAAGTGCTTCCTCAGTAGAATATAACTAGTAGTTTGGTGAAGGTAATATATCAAATCATGGACATTACCGGGTTACAACTTTCTCTAGTAGAACATCAAGCAGACTTATCACCGAGTGGGAAATGTGCAATCCCTTGTATTCTATCCTCCCCTGAACCCAAGTAAGTGCTTCCTCAGTAGAATATAACTAGTAGTTTGGTGAAGGTAATATATCAAATCATGGACATTACCGGGTTACAACTTTCTCTAGTTGAACATCAAGCAGACTTATCACCGAGTGGGAAATGTGCAATCCTTTTCGTTCATGTAATAGAAGGGTGGGTGATGTTCCCCCCAGATTTTTTTTTTTTTTTTTTTTTTCGTTTCTATTTTCTCTCTCCAGTTCTAATTTCAACGAGCAGACAGCATACAAGGTAGCAGAGGAATTGCTGACGAAAACCTCAGGGCCGGGTCAACTGAACCACAGCTCGCCCCTGGTCAATCAGTACTACAAGCCAGAGTTCCTGCGTCTAGTGCCGCCCCTGCATGTTTGTGAAGATGAGGTAACTCCAGATGAACTAAACTCATCGCCAGCCTAGTTGAATGGCTAAAAGGCAGAGCGGACGAAGTCCAAAAAAGCGTTTTGAGATAAATGGAGTTAAAGTTTAGGACTAGCCAAAGTTTGAATAGAGATAGCCATTTTGTTTTTACTATTCTATTCTATTAAAATTAAATAATCTATTCTCTTCTCTTCATTTCAGCTCATCTGGTTAAATCTGGTGGACCCGAGTGAACACAAAATTGCCTACGATAGCACTATGTGTGTGTCCAACTCGGCGGGAGTAGAAGCCAAGAAACTGATGACGCGAGCCTTCAAATCAGCCCTCACCCTACAACAGCAGCAACATCTCTTGGCGGAATTGCAGCACGACTCTAAACTCGTGTATCATATAGGCCTGACTCCGGCCAAGGTAAGAAAAACCTCTAATGTTAATAGAATAGAATAGAATAGAATATACCTTGTTTATCCTGCCAGAATGAGACTGAAAAGTCCCTTTACTCCCGCAGTCTAAACAAAGTCTTATATATTTCATAGGTAAAGTTTACAGATAAGTATATAAACCTTGCTTAACTTAAAAAAAAGAGAGTCTTCTTCTTTCCTGTCTTCTTCTTCCTAACCATTTCCTATTTACAGGGTGACCCAGAGTTACCTGACGGTTTTGATTTACCCATAACTTTCTTATACCTTGTCGTAGCTTGTTGAAATGAACATCACTGAGTCAGAACAAAAAAAGGTTTTGTTACAATGTAGTCGTGGACCCCACAACATCGAGCTCTCGCTGTGGTGGCATTCCTTAAAAGTTGTGAATTTTTGACTAATGCTCAGAGGAAGTTTTGCACCCATTTTGATTTTCCTCCCTCCTCACCCGATCTTAGCTCACGCGACTTTTTTTCATGGAAATACGTTAAAAACAAGGTGTATATTTATTGGACAAGGACTCTGGATGAGTTAACGGGTGCTTCTTGTCGCGAAATTCGTGCTACTTGCAGTCGGGGTCTGTTTCTCAGTCTGGTCAAAGCATCAGGAGTTGTGCTTGGGGTTTGTTCTGCCGGACTCGACTGAAAATAAAAGCAATATAATTTTAATCAAAGAAATAATCAAAACTATGATTTATTTTCTAATTAGGAATATTACTAACACAATTTTACATACAAAAGGAACTTCCCCTGAGCGAAATCTCACTTCTGAGAAGTCTGCACCCAAAGTAGCAACTACGAGTAAATTATAGTAAAGTATGTTATTTTCTTACTTCCTTTTCAATTTTTCTTTGTTTTATTTTCTAGTACTCACTTTTCTCACTGAATAGTACGAGTATATTCTATTCTAGCCTCTATCCACTCAAGAAAGCCCTAAACGTATTATTATCTCGTCAGCTATACGAGACCTTATTTAGACTACTGGGGTAGAAGGAATTTTTACTCCAATTTCCCCTTTTCTGAAGCTTGTTTCCCCTCTTTTGGCGTGATAGCGCCTGCACCCAACCGCAATCCTCAGATTGGTTTGCTACATTTCTCCAATGTCCACTAGGAATTGATTGTGAAGTCGTTTTACCAAGTGTTGTCTTATATCCTTAAAAGTTACCCACTTTTTATTATTGTAAAATATTCCATTCTCTTACCTCAACATTTAGCTCAGGTTCCGATGGCTGTTCTTGTGGCTGAGGTGCAGATTCACTCACATTGCCATCTCCACTGACATTCTCACTAGTGCTTTTATTCTCTTCAGGTGCAGGTGTGGTACTAGCCAGTCCCAATCTACCACGGGGTCCGCCGATGTTGATTCTGGGCCCTGGTCTCAGAGGTCGAATGGAGTTGTTTGATGGCAGACGTACCCTGAAATAATTGGAATATTTTTTATCCCGCTGAAGAGAACTGATTCATTATTATTTCTTTCCTTATACTATTTTTATTTTATTTATTATTATTTCATCCCCTGATTCTACACAAGGTTTTGTACATAATTATAAAATAATTGCACTGCAAAAGAATGTTATACATTACACATAAACTTAGTACCTATCCGTGATATGATTAAATTTTAGATTTGTGTATAGGTCATAGGGTTGAATGGTAGAGATTGCCTTAGGGCAAAAATTTCGCCCTTTTGTTTGTAATTTCTCGTATTTGTGTACATTGCATTAAAAGTTTATAACCAATAAAGGGGCTAAATGGGAACGCGTTTTTCTTTCTACGAAGGAAAGTAATATAATCGGCTGAAATTTTCGATCATCAGTTTATTTATTATTATTGTACCTTGGGCCAGGTGTAGAAGCGGAGGCCGCTTCGGGAGCAGCGCTACTAGATTCAGCTCCCTCCGAGGAGGCAGTGGTAGATGCTAATCCTGGTCTACCCGATGGTCTTCTTCTGGAGCTAAATCTGAAATAAACGAAAAGGTTTTACTCATTATAACTGCAACATACAGTGGTAGATGCTAATCCTGGTCTACCCGATGGTCTTCTTCTGGAGCTAAATCTGAAATAAACGAAAAGGTTTTACTCATTATAACTCCAACATATGTTGGTGGTGTTGTTGTTGTTGGTGTTGGTGTTGTTGTTGGTGTTGGTGTTGTTGTTGGTGTTA
>NW_007377909.1:184313-189313 GCF_000475195.1 Diaphorina citri | reverse complement strand
ATATTTCCAATCGAAATGTGAGTTTATAATATTGTCGGTGGTGGGCATCGAACCTGGGCTAACCACTTACCTATTTCTTTGAGACAGGTTATTCTTGAACCGCTTGCCGCCTGGTAGGGTAGCTTCACTGACTGGTGCTGGTGTTGTGGTTGGCGCAGGAGTAGTGGTGGTGGTTGTAGTCGTTGTTGTGGTTGTGGTAGTCGTGGTTGGAACTGGAGCTGGGAATTGGGTGACTGGAACTGGCAATCCGTTTTGGTCAACGGTAACTCCGGTGTTGTCTTCGGTCAAATAGTTGGATTCTTCGTTGTGCATTTGTTGCAGGATGGCGTACAGATCGAAAGCGGCCTTGTCGGGCATGCCTGCAGGTTTAGACGATTTCATGGTTGCAGAAATTTAGAATGTAATGCGATCTATTCAAACTAACAAGTGGAGAACTTTAAGCGAATTTTGATTTTTTAAGAAGCTTTTTAATTTTTGTTCGGGATTCCTATTTTTTTTCTTTCTTATTTGAAAATTTATTTTTTACTGTATGGCTAAGATTAAAAAAAAACTCCTATTGCAGCTATATGTATTGAATTTTATACAATAGGCCAGCAAATACATGTGAAAAGGAACTGATATCTAGACGAGAGTACCTTCACAGTAGGCCGGAATACACGAGGAATAAAAACTGCGACGCATCCAGATACGAAACATTGCTTAACATCAGTGCACGATGGAATTCCACATCGTAAGGAAAAAGTTGCTGACCAAAAATTAAAAAAAGCCTTTATGTCCCCAGACCTTTGAAAATCAAAGAACAATAAAAACGAGAGTTAAAAAGTTGCTGACCAAAAATTAAAAAAAGCCTTTATGTCCCCAGACCTTTGAAAATCAAAGAACAATAAAAACGAGAGTTAAAAAAAATACCCTTAAAGGGGATTGAGCAAAAAAAAAAAACCGATTCACAAAAATCGAACTAACCCTGTCAAGTACAAAAGAGTTAAAAAAATACCCTTAAAGGGGATTGAGCAAAAAAAAAAAACCGATTCACAAAAATCGAACTAACCCTGTCAAGTACAAAAGTACCTACTAAAACCCAATACGCTAGTACTAAAATGTGGAGAGGAAAAGTATTGGGGTCAATGACCGCTATGGAATGCACGTAGTAACCTCCGTAGTAAAATTCGTAGTATTTTTGATCGTGACCTTCGTCTCTTCTCTCTCGCACACTATCGTTGTCTCTCTCGCACCATGAATGAAATCATGATGGTAGTAACCTCCGTAGTAAAATTCGTAGTATTTTTGATCGTGACCTTCGTCTCTTCTCTCTCGCACACTATCGTTGTCTCTCTCGCACACCGAGTGGGAAATGTGCGATCCCTTGCATTCTATCCTCCCCTGAACCCAAGTAAGTGCTTCCTCAGTAGAATATAACTAGTAGTTTGGTAAAGGTAATATATCAAATCATGGACATTACCGGGTTACAACTTTCTCTAGTGGAACATCAAGCGGACTTATCACCGAGTGGGAAATGTGTGATACCGAGTATGCTATCCCGGTATGGTCCAAGGACGCGACTGTAACAATTTGGTAAAAATCGGATAATCACCCATCCAGATGTTAATGAAAATCAATGTTGCTTCGAACTTCGAAAAAAAAAATCAATTTTTTTCATACTTAATATGATTCCTTATCACACGGGGAGTATTTTAAGATAGAAAATTTTTGGTCGAAAATTGGCCGCCGTAGGCGGTCGATTTAAAAAAAAAGTTCAATTTTTGACTTTAAAAGAAAAATTAAAAAAAAAGTTCAGCTTGCGGCGCTGTTTCTCATTCTTTTCGTGTTAACCTTCATCCCCCAGGATGTGTGAATGTGTAGACCGAAAAATTACAAAAAAAAAAGAAAAAACAAATGCGGCGCAGTTATTTCATGTGCAAATAGAGGACTTAAGCCCTTACCCTAGTGGGATGAAAAAAGATTGGAGAGTTAATGTTGAACAGGCTTGGGAACATTACTTGAAGAAAAAAAAAAATGTTCCGCGGTTTCGATCTCAGGCAAACGCAGATTTTTTTCAGCTTTTTTTTACCGCAAATAATTGATGAAACCAAAATTTTCGCCTGCGGTGGGAATAGGGTGGAAAATCTTGAAAAAGTAGACTGGAAATTTGGAAAAAATGGACTGGAAAACCGAGAAAAGTCAGGGAATTTTATTTTTCCATTTTGGTAGACACCCTGCAAAACTTTCCTATACCAGTATCTCTAGAGTTGTACTACTAATAACCCTTATCATGCATTGTTTTCCTCTGTAATATTAAAGAAGACTGGAAATTTGGAAAAAATGGACTGGAAAACCGAGAAAAGTCAGGGAATTTTATTTTTCCATTTTGGTAGACACCCTGCAAAACTTTCCTATACCAGTATCTCTAGAGTTGTACTACTAATAACCCTTATCATACATTGTTTTCCTCTGTAATATTAAATCTATTGTGAAGTGTGACAGCTGTGACAGTCAAAAAGAAGACTGGAAATTTGGAAAAAATGGACTGGAAAACCGAGAAAAGTCAGGGAATTTCATTTTTCCATTTTGGTAGACACCCTGGGTTTTTGTTTGTTTCTTAGTTTGTTTTATTTAATTTAAAAATAAAAGGGTAGTTCTTCCCTATTTTGTTCTTTTGTACCACCAAATTTGGCCCTATTTTCATTGTTTTATACGGAATTTCGATTATATCAACTTTTATACAGAACCTAGATAATATCAACTACCCTCGGTCCCAATTAGTTGATATAATCGAGATTCTACTGTACTTACTTGACTAATAAAATCACCATCATGTTATTTCCAGTACTCAACCGACAGCACTCCCGGGAACAAGGCGGGTCGTAATTTTGATCTCACGGGGCAATTACCACGGATATCTCACGTAGAGAAATGTTTCCTCTCGCAACTACTGACCAGCAATAACAATAACTCTAAAGAGGTAAGTAAGCAAAGCAGGTTTTTCCACTGAGGGTAGAAACACATTGCCACCACTTCACGTGACGTAATGTGACGTGATGGTAGTGTCACGTACTTGATAAGTCACGTCACATCATGTGAAGTCATGGGGAGTCAGAAAGATTTCGTTCCAAGTTTTCCCATAATACTGTATGTAGGTAATGTAGGTCATTTCGTTCAGGACAGTCACACTACTATCACGTTACGTCACGTGTGGAGAAATTACCTACTGCCTACAATATTATCGGAAAACTTTGAACTACTTTCTATTGTATTGGGTCGATTGTAATTTATTTTTGAAAATATTGTACCAAATACATGAGACCTTGCTTAGACTGCGGGAGTAAAGGGACTTTTCAGTCTCATTCTGGCAGTATAAACAGGGTATACGTATTCTATTTTATTCTACTTTCTGATTACCCGTGACCTCACGTGACGTGATGGTAATGTATTTCTAACTTTTATAGTGTCTTACTACAACTTCCAAATGGGTATCATACAAGGCTTGCTCACTGGAGATCTGTCTGGGGGACAATAAACAGAATGTAGACGAGCGTCTAGCTGTGGGACTATAAACTACAGCCCAGGAAAGGCTAAAGACAGTATGTCGATTTTGCACACAGATTGAGTGTTTTCAAAATGAGGGCAATTTTTCGGATAGCGTTATCTGCCACACCTGATCACCATCACAAACAAAATCCCCAAAAAAGTAAACCTCATTTTGTTATCTTTCATTTAAAATAAATATCACTCTTTTATCTTAAAAATTGAACCTGTAGCATCATTTTAAAAACCGTCAGGTAACTCTGGACCACCCTGTCTTTAATTTACTTTTACTTTTATAACAAAATGACTAGGGCCATGTAGATTATGTCTATCCTCAAGCCCTGTACAGAAGAATCAAATACAATTACAATATCATCCCATATCCACTAATTTATTATATTCTCGCAAAAAGCACTAGAATATCATTTCATATCCACTAATTTACTATATTCTCGCAAAAAGCACTAGAATATCATCTCATATCCACTAATTTATTATATTCTCGCCAAAAGCACTAGAACATTATCTCATATCCACTAATTTATTATATTCTCGCAAAAACCACTAGAATATCATTTCATATCCACTAATTCTACTCTCGCTCCTCTCTCTTCATGAGTTCCTCCACTATATCCGGTTCTAGCTCACTGGGCTCGACGGATGCGTCATAGCGCGCCACCGGATACCCGCGCGCACCCACCAGGAACTTCTCGTACGGTTCGCGCACGTCGGAGTTGCGCAACGGTTCGTACTTGAGATCGGTCAGGGGCTCCGTGAATCCGATGCGGGTGGGGGGGCAGGTGTCCTTGAGATAGGTGAAGAGGGGGGCCTCCGACGCGCCGTTGACGGGGCCCGGCCCGAACACATCGAACTTTGGGACGAACCCCTTGCCTGGAAATAAGATGGGATGGGGAAGTAGAATAGAATAGAATATACCTTTTTTAAAATTAATTTTTTTTTTTTTTTTTTTTTTTTTTTTTTTTTTTTTACCAGAAACACGAAAGTGCTGCAAATTTTGTGCAGAAAAAAGGATTTTAGTTGTTTTACCAAGTGTTGTACCTACCTAAAAAGTTACCCAACTTTTTAATATGGATATTTATTTTATTATGTCTCTCTTGTTTGTTAATTTTTCAGTTACCGGATTTGGTGGAGAACAACCCTCTCATCGCTATCGAGGTTCTGCTAAAACTCATCCAATCCAATCACATTACAGAATATTTCAGCGTTCTAGTCAACATGGAAATGTCGCTACATAGTATGGAAGTTGTCAATAGGTAAGTATATGGATATACTGCTAAAACTCACCAAATCCAATCACATTACAGAATATTTCAGCGTTCTAGTCAACATGGAAATGTCGCTACATAGTATGGAAGTTGTCAATAGGTAAGTATATGGACATACTGCTAAAACTTTTACCAGGATCACGAAAATGGTGGTGCAAATTTTGTCCAGAAAACCATAAAGCCAAAAAACCA
>NW_007377909.1:119475-183043 GCF_000475195.1 Diaphorina citri | reverse complement strand
GTGGAACATCAAGCAGACTTATCACCGAGTGGGAAATGTGCGATCCCTTGCATTCTATCCTCCCCTGAACCCAAGTAATTGCTTCCTCAGTAGAATATAACTAGTAGTTTGATGAAGGTAATATATCAAATCATGGACATTACCGGGTTACAACTTTCTCTAGTAGAACATCAAGCAGACTTATCACCGAGTGGGAAATGTGCGATCCCTTGCATTCTATCCTCCCCTGAACCCAAGTAATAATGAGGATAAAATTCCATACCTCGGCTGGGATCGAACCCACGCCCTCCTGATTACCAGGCGAGCGTCTTGACCACTACACCACCGAGTTTATAGTCTCATAGCTAGAAAACTAACTGACCTGTAGCGTATTAAGAGGGATCAGTTGAGGTGAGTGGGCATGGAATGTAGCTGTCACCACGATCAGGAGGACTTTACCCTTGTAGCGTCTCAACTTGTAACCTCTGCCGGATATGGGGTCAACCACCTGAAGTGAGAATAGAATAGAATAGAATATACCTTGTTTATCCTGCAGTAGTTTGGTGAAGGTAATATATCAAATCATGGACATTACCGGGTTACAACTTTCTCTAGTGGAACATCAAGCAGACCCCCTTTACTCCCGCAGTCTAAACAAGGTCTTATATATTTCATAGGTATAGTTTAAACATATGTAAATAAAAAACCTTGTTTAAATAAATAAAAAAAAAAAAAAATATACAAAAATATGTGATTAGGATCAGGAGAATGTACCTTGTTTATTGACCGAACGAAGTGAAGGTCTGCGTTTTTACTCGACCATTTTACGTTTGGTTTAGATGATTGTTTATGTGTTTGTTCCGCTCTAACTCGCCATTGCCTGGTCCGATTTTGATGAAATTTGAGTTCCTTGAATCAATGCACGTCGATCCTTGAAATTTGGGGTCCCTACACTGAACGGGGTCCATTTTGGCCTGGACTTGAAGGTCCCCCAATAGATGACTCATAAAAATATTTTCGACACAAGACCATTTACCTCAAAGTTATACACGGTCTGTTGGATTCGGGACGGAACACACTTGGACACTTTTCGACTCACGAGCGGCGATTCAGGCGGGCCTTCAGTCCCATCTTCGGCGGGACCTCGAGGAGGCGGGCCGCCAATTCTTTCAGGACTTACGTTCGCGGAGGGCAGGCGAGATGGGACGACAATGTGATCCGTACCGACACTTCTATGGGACGGTCCGCGAAGACGCGAACCGTCAATTCTATCGGGGCCGCCAATTCCACTGTTTTCCGGGGAAGCACTTGTGGATTGACTTCTGCCGCCACACGGGCCGCCAAATCTTTCCATCCGCGAAACTCTGCGCGATCCTACGCGCTCGGCGTTTGAGAAGCAAGTAGCAGCTGAAACAGAGAACGCGGGTTCCAGAAATGCCCGAAGTACAGTAGAACCCCGATTATTTAAACTAATTGGGACCTAGGGTAGTTGTTATTATCGAGGTTCTGCATAAAAGTTGAAATAACCGAAATTCCGTATAAAACAATGAAAATTTAGTGGTATAAAAGAACAAAATAGGGAAGAAATACTCGTACCATTTCATTTTTTAAATAAATAAAACAAACTAAGAAACAAACAAAAAAACACGTCTTCGATATTGTTTTCTTCGTCATTAGTCTCATTATTTGAACACTTTCAATGATCTCTTCCTCTGATAAGGTAGGATTTCATCGAAAGAAAGGGAAAAACTCCAATTTTTGGAGTTGAAATAATCGAGGTTCTACTGTATTTGACTCACCTGAACACGAAGGACACATCGGGGAACTGTGAACGTACAGTGATCCGCCGGAAATGCCCGAGCTCGCTCCGAACCCGCACGAGTCTCGCGATGGAAACCCGAGGTGACGCGAACTAACCCGAACTGATGCGAAGGCGTTCCGAACTAACCCAAACGCATTTCACTCACCTGAGCACGACGGACACATGGGTGAACTGTGAACGTACAGTGATCCGCCGGAAACGCCCGAGCTCGCTCCGAACCCGCACGAGTCTCGCGATGGAAACCCGAGGTGACGCGAGGTCCCGAAACGAACCGGCGGTGTTCCGAGTCCGGCCGAAGTGTGGCGGGGAGTTCCGACTCCGCCCGAAGTGTGTCGGGAAGTTAGACTGGTTAGGGATTCGCAGTAGTTGTTGGCCGGTCGGAGAGGGGTGTAGGGGGAGTAGCGGGGGCAGGTGTAGGCGCGCGGTCTATGGAGGCTGGCACCTGGGAACAAATATTAGGGGCGCGGTTACACGGTACGTGGTCAGAAGTCACGTCAGTTTAAAATTGTCACAAAAAAGGAGCTGTCCCCCGCCCAGTCAAGAAAGTTTGACCGCGCTACTAGAGATATTGTACGCCTAACGGTACTTGTTCAGCATTATTTTCTTTAGTGGCAACCTCTTTGGTGGCTATTACCATTAATATCTTTTTTATATTATTTATCTCCACCCTTTTCAATGTTAAACCTATGTACATATGTACTTATGTTTGATACAAATAAATGAGGCCTGTTTAAACTGTTAGCATAATGGGACTTTTTAGTCTTAGCCGACAGTATAAATAAGGTATATTAAATAAATAAATAAATAATTATTTTACCTGTACCACTAGATCTCGACGCGCGAGACCTTTGATTGGGATCCATACATTGACATTTCGTCACCATCAGACAAACCACCATCCAGACAACTGTTTGTAAATTCACGCGGCTTCGGTTAGAGCTCATTCTTTCTTCTTCTTCTATGATTGATATTTATCATCGATTTCTTCTATTTCATATAATAATTCTAGCTTATTTTCTTTTTCTTTTGTTCAATTCCAGTTTTCTATTTTTTCCTTTCTTCTTGAATATTATTGTTATTTTTAATTAATTTTAAGTTGAGCTATTTTCTTTCCATCTTTGGTAATTCTCTTGATTTCTTGTGGTTCTATTTTACGAGGATTTATTAGAATTTCTCTCGTGAATGATATTCTGTATTTTACTTTATTTTATGTGAAATTTTGATGTTCCCTATCTGTTCGACCATTTTTACTTTTTTAAATGCTAATAACATCAACTGGCTATAACTGCAAGTATTTTTTAGCCCGTTCTTCCTTTATTATCACGATAGTAATAAAGGTATAGTGGATGGGTTATTGTATTCGCTTCGGTGTCTGTGTATCTGTCCCCATAGAAGCCTTTAATTTGATATATAGGTCGACTAGGTTTGGATAAGTCCTTCTATGGGGTCAGACAGAGTGACAGACGACACCGAAGCGAATACATTAGTCCGTCCCTTATACCTTTTTATTACTATTGTAATAATAAAGGAAGGACGGACTAAAAAGGGTGAACACAAATTTATTAGTTTTTATCTTCGCTTTTGTGATAAACTCTCATTGATATCAAGTGGTTGTATGGTTTTTAATTCGTGTCGACGACTGATTCGCGCACAATCGCTGTCAATAGGTGTCGAAAAAACGGGCCAATGATCTGGTCAAAAATTAAAAAGTGATTATTTTTTTCCTTCCTTTCCTTTTCGGCGCTTTAACACTACGAACAGTCGGTCGTTCGCGCCGAAAAGAGATCTTTCGAACGAACTACTTGCGTAAAATTTGCGACTTTGAATTATTGGGTCTCACACATGGCCGTGATGCTTAGCGTGTAATCAAATAAATAAATAAAATAATTATTGGGTCTAAATTGGCCCATCAAAATTTGCAACCTTAGATTAATAGCTGTCAAAAAAAAGGTATACTAATTCTTTCGAAGAGATTATTAATAATATTTAAACTATTTGCCTAGTAAAATTTTGCAATCTTGGATTAATCGAACAATATCTATTTAGAAAAAAAACTACTAATTGAATCACACGCGAACGAAATAAAAAAATTTAGGAAAAATAGAAAGAAATTAAATCAAACAAACAAAGAACACACTATCTGTAGAGTAAAGCGTCTTCAACAAAGAAAAAATAACAAATTTGATAAAGAAAAATCAATTGCGTAGAAAAAATGGTAAAACAGGGTACTTTTCTTATTTAAAAATAAATCAATCAATTGAAATAATTATATTTAACTAAATAAATAACTATGAAAATTTGTACGTTGGGATTTCCCCTTAGTCCAATAAGTTTAAAAATTAAAGAAACTAGGTAAGTGAAAAAGAAAAGAAACTTGAAAAAAAAGAAAGAAAGAAAAAAAAGTGAAATGTCATTGTTTATTTTCTGCCCAAAGAGCGGTAATAGTGTTCTTAAATGTTCGTACATGTTTTGAAATCCTGAATCTGCACTCGGTATTGGTTGTGTACAAATTGTTTTTGAAAGGAAATCCATTTAAAACTAAAATAATTATATTAAAAAATGAATAAAAAATAAATAAATAAGACAAAGAAATGTGGAAATTTTACTATTGGACTTTATAAAATTCGTAAATTCAGAGACGATAAGTTAAAAACTAACCCTTTACGGGACTGACTTTTTTTTTCTTCAAATTAACCCTCTTAAACGGACTTTATAAAATACCAGAAATAAAAAGAATAAAAAATAATCAATTTAACCCTTCATTGGACTGACTTTTCCATTAACCCTTGGCCGCCATGTGGTTGAGCAACTTCCTAGACGCGCTCTCGCGGAAGAAATCTTCATACTCGGAAGACGCCTATGACGACGGCAGCGGATCTCGCGAGAAACTCGCGCGTGTGCTGGGCCTCACGGATTTAACTCTGTTGGGGATAGGAGCAACGCTAGGGGTGGGTGTGTACGTGTTGGCCGGGTCTGTGGCTAAGAACCAGGCCGGGCCCAGTGTGGTCATATCGTTTATTATAGCGGCCCTGGCATCGGCCCTTTCAGGTAAACAGAGAAGCGGTCCGAGTTGGGAAAACCATTGTACCTAATCTTGTATCTCCTCTTTAGAATTGTGGTGATTCCGTTTATTATAGCGGCCCTGGCGTCGGCCTTTTTCGGTAAATTAGAGAAATTGGAGAAGAAAAATACTCTTTAAAAGATTTAATCCATGTCTTTTTTGTGAACTTCAACGCCCATCGAACTCTTCTTCCTTCTGTCCTCAGGTCTCTGCTATGTCGAGTTCGCCTCGCGCATCTCCAAGTCAGGCTCGGCATACAACTACACCTACCTGAGCATCGGCGAGTTCGCCGCCTACATCATCGGCTGGAACCTGGTCCTCGAGTACATCATAGGCACGGCCTCCGAAGCCAAAGCCATTTCCAATCAGATCGACTCGCTCCTTGGGAACGCCTATCAGAAGTCCATGGAGTCCTTACTACCAATCCGGGATAAAATCCGCCCCGGGCGGGAATCGAACCCGCGGCCTAGCGCTTACAAGGTAGACGCACTACCAACTAAGCTAACTAGGCTGGCAGGGTGATTCTTGGATTTGCTATAGTTTAGTACAGACGTTGTCAGTTTCCAAAAGGGAAACGGAAGCTCCAAATGTTTCCCGAAAGAAAAATACACCGTTTTTTCATCTTCAATATCGGGGGTTTTAAGGCTTTTAGACTGTTTGGCTTTATGGTGACCACGAATAAATACCTACTTTTGAATAATCAAATGATTTAAAAGATTCACAACTTACTCCGGTAATCTTGACCTGTTTCTTCAGCAAATAATCAATCACGTAGGCACTGCATGCGCCGAAAATATAGGGAGGCATCCGTATGTAGAATTTAAGGTACATGGCGCGGATATGAGGAGTGAGATTGATATTCTGAATGTCCCTGGGAAATGTCAAGACAAACGACAGAGTGTTTCAAAAAAATATTGAAAATAGAAAGTAAAAAGAAGAAGGCAGAGGAGGAGGAGAAAAAGAAGAAGATGGAAGGAGGAGAAGGAAGAGGAAGAAGGAGACGGAGGAGGAGAAGAAGAAGGAGGAGGAGGAAGAAGGAGACGGAGGAGGAGAAGGGTGTTTATTATAGCCGATGACCCCACTTATAGGTACCAACGATAAGACCTTAGCACTTACAGTTCCCTCTGTCAAACCTATTAAACCTCTGTCACCAAACCTATGTCAAACAAAATGTCAAGGATAGGTACATGACTACTTACCAGATTGTCATCATCCAAAAACTGGTTTCCCTCTGGAAGAAGATGAATACGGACGGTACAATGTGTGCGATAAAATCCGCCCCGGGCGGGAATCGAACCCGCGGCCAAGCGCTTACAAGGCAGACGCACTACCAACTAAGCTAACTAGGCTGGCTTTCATCTTTTCATTAACTCTTTTTCCTCACTCTCTATGTGTGTTCCCAGGAGCTGTTTATCGAGGTTCAAGCGTTCTGTATTGAGTTTTCTCGTATCCGCGAGGCGGCAGCACTGTTTCGACTTCTCAAACAGCTGGAGAGTGGTGGAGGGGAGACGTCAAGTTCGAGCACCACCTCGTCACCGCCCAGTGTGCAGACGGCCCGGCCCAAACCCGAAGTGTAACGAGACGACCCGAGTTTGAACGAACACTTTGAGGTGAGCAAAGAATGCCTTGTTTATACTGCTAGTATAGGACTGAAAAGTCTCTTGAAGGGTTTCAGCGGTCATATAAGAAGTTCTGTGGATCAACTTGAAAAGGATAACCAAAAAGGTATAAACATTTTTACAGAACTTCAAAAAGTTCAAAAAGTTTTTAAAGTTCTGTAAAAATATTTATACCTTTTTAGCCCGTCCTTCCTTTATTATTACGATAGTAATAAATGCTGTATTTTGTTAGGCCCGGCATTGTCGGGACCACATTTTGAGACTGAGATAATCAATCATCAAAATTAATCAACAATCATATTAAAAGGAAATTTTAATTGTGTTAAGCATATTTAAATGCTTGTCACAAATATCGATCCCCGATTATTACACCTAGATAGATTTTATGATTTGACTTGGACTCGAACCACCAACCTCCAGATCCAAAGTCCAACGCGTTAACAACTACACCACTGAGGTTGCTTCAACAATCATGTCATCAGGATACAAAAGAAAGTTACCCACCCGGTCACAGTTGTACCCTGCTACTTAGGCCAGCCACTCACTATCAGGTAGACCTGACAGGCGGATCTTTTCAGCCGTACCTGTCAGGTCTACCTGATAGGGTGTGTGCTCATCAGGTATCAGGTAGACCTGACAGGTGGATCTTTTCAGCCGTACCTGTCAGGTCAACCTGATAGTATGTATGCTCATCAGGTATCAGGTAGACCTGACAGACGGATCTTTTCAGCCGTACGTGTCAGGTCTACCTGATAGTGTGTGTGCTCATCAGGTATTAGGTAGACCTTACAGACGGATCGGATCAGGTTATCTGGCCTTAGATGTATTAGTATGTTTCTGATCTATCAAGTGTCAAGTGGTATTTGATAATTCACTGTTATATCATGCGTCACAACCAGGGGCGTATTTTCTATTCTAATCTATTCTATTGTATACTCTATTGCTATTGTATAACAAAGATAAGTCTGTCAAAGATCGCGAGACCATTATTCTATCAATCACTTGTCACGTGCCAAATATCTGCGGTCTTAAATTATCGACTGAAGTGTTATCTAAAACTTTCTCGCTTTGAGTTTATACTCGTAGGTCGTCGTGACAAATTTCAAGATCAGAGCTCATTTGTGTGAGAAAATGTGACAAAAATCCCCCAAAACCGATCATTTGCATGATACAAATTTCTTGACCCCGCCGGGAATCGAACCCGGGTCTCCCGCGTGCAAGGCGAGTGCAGTGACCACTACGGCTACGCCATGGGAGCTGAATTCAAAACAGCATGAGAGAGGGCATAGCCGAATATTTGAACCTTAGGTACCTATTCATATTCTGACATAAGAAGAAGAAGAAGAAGAAGAAGAAGAAGAAGAAGAAACTAGATCAATCTGGTTTATTCCGGTTTTCGATGTAGATGAACAGCTCCCTATATTCAATAGGGAGCTTTGGTAAAAAGTTTGATCGACACCGTTTTAATCTCTAAAGGTGTGTTCACACAGTCGACCGGCCGTCAATTGACGATGTGAGAACACACCTTAAAAGTGCGTCCACACTAGTCAACCGATGTCGATCAACGTCAACCAAATAAAGTAGGTAAGATCAAAGGACTTTGGTATCCTCAATAGCTAAGTTTCGTTCTCGGAACGGCTGACTTATAATGTCCTGCTTGTCTTCCATTTTGAACGATAAGTCCTCAGCAGTTACTGTCCGCTCTAATTCTGGTGTGGACATAGTTTAGGACTTAGGCGAATCAAAAATAATAGTGTGGACGCTGCTTAAGGCTCAAAAATCTTAGCTTGTAACCTTATCATAGAGTTCATTGGTTCATTCTGTCATGGTTTTTTTCCTGACCCATGGTATCCATGCTTTATAACTGGCCATTATTTATAATTACTGTCAGGCCTGGAGTCGAACTGAGATCATTGTGATCAAACTAACGGACTAACCAGAATAACCTATCTGGCCCAAAAAAGAAAACGCTTTCGAGAGGGTCCCCCAAATTATTCTATTTTCATTGGTCTTACTTATAAACTTATACAAAGATATATCCGAACCTTTAAAACGAGATCTAAAGGCCCGAAATAGACCACTTTTTTGTCCTGTGTCCAGATCAATGTGACAGCAAAAAAATAGGCATTGTTGCCAAACATGTCACATGTGCAATGGTAGAGAATCTCTAAAAGGGGAAGCTATTTTGCACAGTGCTTCCTCCGACAGTGAAACAAAGTCAGGTAAGGCGATATAGGCGATATCCACCTTACCTGTTCTGGAATCCAACCTCTGAACTTATAGAGCTACCTCTGCATTTTAGAAGAGAGAGTTTATCAAAAATGGACCTTTACCTGAATTGCAACAATGTAAGGATTTCCTGCAATCTGATTGGTTCCTTCATTTTGGGTTGATGACTCATTGCTGTCACATTGATCGGGATGAACTATAGGCTTTATACCTTTCTAGAAACAAACAAAGGATAAAATCCGCCCCGGGCGGGAATCGAACCCGCGGCCTAGCGCTTACAAGGCAGACGCACTACCAACTAAGCTAACTAGGCACTTTACTCGTCTCCATATCATTCAGATTAGGCTTTATACCTTTCTAGAAACAAACTACCTACCTAAATGCTAAACTCTTGATTTGAAACTTGAGTCCAATTTGTTTTGCGGTCAATGAAGAAGATAATATTTTGGTACCTGTACTACCTAACCTAAACTGGCACCTACTCACTTTGTATAGGTATCTACTTGTCTACTTGGTACCTACCTACCTACCTACCTACCCATTTTACTGCTGATTGCTTTTGAGGTCCAAAGTACTCCAAACCGACCTACGTACTTACCCACATGCACAATACGGGTGTGCGTAATTTTAATCAATCACTAGAGAATCTGATTTACCGCAGATATAATTAGAACTTACAATCCAACTCCCCCACTCTCTCTCCAGGGAGAACCTGGGTGCCCGACATTCATGCTCAGATCATCTGACAAACCGCACGGTCTCACAGACCTGAGTCTCTTCAAACGGTCTAAAATCTTCGGAGTTCGGACACAGGTTTCAAGCCTGTCCATTTTTAGGTTTACAACATTTACCTTTGGATACTTCTAGGATAATACTGACAGAAAAATGGAGAAGCTACTTATAAGTATCAAATTCCATCATTACTAAATGGTCTACCAGAGGAGCTTGAAAAAATAGACAATAAGAACGAAATGAAAAAGAAAATACGAAATCACTATATCTTGAAAATAACAATGAAATATGAAAATGAATTAAATCAAGAATACCTTACATAATAAGAAGAAGTTACGGTCCCTAAAAGTACAGAAGTACTTAGAGGGATGATGAAGAATATGTTAAGAATATTGTAAAGAATGAAAGAATAAACTTATTATTATTATTAAAAGTCCTTTTACAGCTGTCCTCTAGTCCCGGACCTTAGTCACCTTAGCCATGAGTTCAACAATCACAAGAGTGTTGTTAAATTTGTTATGATCATATAGGAACGAAAAATATGAAAATGTCGAGCCTAATTTACGACCAATAACTAATAACAAATAACTGTTCTATCGATCTGCATAAAATAGCTTTAACGACAGACCGATACTCTTTCTTGTCAACTTATCCGGATTTCATCGCCGCCGGGATAGTTATGCTCATGTCCGCTCTGATCTCGTGGGGTGTCAGCGAATCCACACGTCTGAACAGTGTCTTCACGTTTCTCAACCTGGGCACCGTTGTGGTCATTGTCGGCAGCGGGCTGTTCAAGATGAATCCTCGGAACTGGGCCATCCGCAAGGAGGACATCCCACGCACCGTGCGACATGGCGGGACCGGAGGTTTCGCGCCGTTCGGCCTCAACGGAATCATCGTCGGCGCGGCGAAATGTTTCTTCGGGTTCGTCGGGTTTGATTGTATCGCCACCACGGGTGAGGAGAGCAAGAACCCCAAGCGGGACATTCCCTTGTCCATCCTCCTCTCACTGTTCATCGTGTTTGTGTGTTACCTCGCCATCGCTATCGTTCTCACCCTGATCATTCCTTACTATGAGCAGGACGCGGAAGCTCCGTTCCCGCATATATTCGACAGTCTCGGTTGGCCCGTCATGAAGTGGCTGGTCACGGTGGGGTCTCTGTTCGCGCTACTCACGGCCATGTTCGGGGCCCTCTTCCCTCTACCGCGTATCCTGTACGCGATGTCGCTAGACGGGCTGCTGTATGACTGTTTCTCCTATGTTTCCCCGCGTACGAAAACCCCGGTACTGTCATCATTGCTAACCGGCGCGCTGACTGCTGTTCTGTCCGCGGTGTTCAAGCTAGACCAGCTAGTCGATATGCTCTCGATAGGGACACTGCTAGCCTACACCATCGTGGCACTCAGTGTGTTAATACTACGGTATAGCGAGGATGGCGCAGATACGCCTATCAAAGGAACCTCGTGCGCGGAGAAGGAAACCAAAAGCAGCAGCTTTGCTGAGAAAGACATCAACGCGAAGAATTTCTCCGTTAACGCCCTTCCTGAGGAAACGCTCGACCCAAGTGTGACGTACAAGGAAACGCTCGACCGTAGTGTGACGTACGAAGATATCCGTCCTGTTGGCGACGAGAAATCTCGTCGGCCCAAACGCATGAAGAGCGAACAGTCCGGGATTACCCTGGTCAAGGTGTACGCTCTACAGACAGAGTTCCTGCCCTGCGAGCGAGATCGCGAGCTTCCGAGACAAAAGGTTGGTGCTGACAACGGTGAGTTTAATCACGAAAACGGTGGGTTTAAACCCGAAAACGGTAGGTTTAATCACGAAAACGGTGGCTTAAATCCCGAAAACGTTGGGTTTAATCACGAAAAGGTCGGGCTTGATAACTTTCCTCTAGGCGAAAAATCCGCGAAAAGTGACGAAGTGAATCGCGTTCAGTTGGGAGCCGCACAGTGCGTTCAAATTCAAAGACAAACCGAAGAAAACGGGCGCGAATTTTCAAATCGGCAACAAGTGAGCGTCTCGCAGCCTTTAAGCGTTACGCAAACGGAAAACGGAGCAAGCGTTGAGTGTGAGAAACAAAGCTCCCTCCTGTCGGAATCTATGCGGGAGAGCAATGAAACTTTGCCTGCAGACGGGTCGTGTGAATACAATCGTGTTGATAACCAAGTCCGGACTAGTTACGAAGCGTTTCCGACCAGACCCGAAGCGACGAAAAATCCCGAAGCGCTCTCGGTCGACGGTTCCGACCACGCTCGAACGTACACGACTCCCGTGCGTTCCGCCGCGCCCGTGGAAATCAACGTGCGTCAAACGATTGCAACGGACCTGATCGTATCCGCCAACTGTACGGCGCGCGTCATTAACGAATCCGTGTGCGTCCGGCCGGAAGGCAAACGCAACGGTGCCGTATCCAACATCGTCGTCAGCGAGACGATACAAATCGGACCGCTCCGGTCAACCTTACCGGGTGCGTCATCCAATACGCTATGTAGCGATCAGTTCCGCACGGACGCGTGCGAACACGGTAACGCATGGACGCGTGCGCTCGCCGTGCTGTTCAACTGGAACCCCGCGCATGCGCAAGTGACCGCAACGTCGCAGCGGATCGCAAAGAGCTGCATCTCTCTGTTCGTGGCCCTGACGATTGCCGTGTGTCTCATGTTGAACGCGGTGTCTAGCATTGATCTGAGCGCGGAGTTTGTCGAGCGCAACGCGACAGTGGCGCGATCTAGCGGATTGAGTAGGAACTATTTGTTGAGCGGGCGCGGCGAGCATGATGGATATATTGACGCGTCTACGAGCGAAGTTAAACCTTTTCATGCCAACACGCTGGGTACGGTCATCGGTATGTATTTCACAGACAGCCAATCCGCGCTAACGGGAGGCCCCGTTCCCACGAGCGACTGTACGAGCGCGCTACAGTACGCGACGTTCACACTCCTAGGGCTGGTTTACACGGTCGTGTTTGTATGCCTCGCGCGACAGAATCAAAACAGGGCCCGTCTCAAGTTCAAAGTTCCCTGGGTACCGCTTGTCCCGTGCCTGAGTATCTTCATGAATATCTATCTCATGATCAATTTGGACATTAGTACATGGGTGAGGTTTGTCATATGGTTGGTCATCGGGTTTGGCATTTATTTCACGTACGGTATTTCGCACAGTAAGCAGAAACTGACGAAGCTTGCCTGAAAGGTATTTATTTCACGTACGGGATTTCGCACAGTAAGCAGAAACTGACGAGGCTTGCCTGAAAAAGAGTCCTGAGGTGTGAAAACTGCCTCCGTGGCGTAGTGGTCAAGACGCTCGCCTGGTAAACAGGAGAGCGTGGGTTTGATTCTAGCCGAGGTATGGGATTTTATCCTCATTTATTTGAGAATTTGACCACATAATAATGGAGCTCTAAGGGTTAGGTGGTAGAGAACGCCTAAGGTATTAACCTCACCTAGTGGTTACCTTCCACTCAAGAGTCTATTATTATTTAAACTTGAACAATCATTGATTGATTAGACAGAGCCCATGGGTTTAATCTCACGATCATCATAATACCCATACCTAGGTTGATGTGTACCATTACTACTGAGTTCTAGACACGCTCAGTACAGTAGAACCTCGATTATTTCAACTAAGTGGGACCGAGGGTAGTTGATATAATCGAAAGTTGAAACAATTGAAATTCCATATTATAAAACAATGGAAAAGGGGCAAAATTTAGATTACCAAAGAACAAAATGGTTAATAAATAACCATAAATAACCCTACTTTTCAGTCTCATTCTGGCAGGATAAACAAGGTATATTCTATTCTATTTTGAACTGATTTTGGGTTGAAATAATCGAGGTTCTACATTTTAACAAATTCAGCACCTTGAGGTCAAAATTCAGTACCTTTTTGGACTGTACTGTACGGGTAAGCCGTCAAAATTTGCATTATTCTTCTGTCCGCCATTACAGAACCATTTTTCGGAGGGTCTCTGGCGTACCCCCTCTGAGAATCGCTGGGTTAGACATTTAACCATTTCACCCCGACTTATTTTAGGAAGAATCTTTCAATTTTCCTGATCAGGCATTATTATTTGGGCTATAAATGAGGACTGTACAAAGTTTTATGTCCTCCTAGGCATGGTAACAGGCGCAGTATAGCTACGACCGTGAGAGGAACTCTTGGGGTATCGATCTTTGGTACACGAATGCCGTATGTCCGGAGATCGGCACCCGTGTCTCTCTTGTGACTCGGCAACACTGTGGTGTTCTTGCGACGACGAAGCTCTGACAACACTGTCCTGACGAGGAGCGTGGCTCATCGCGTTCTCCTCAGAAACCACCGCGCGCGTCTGGTTGCCTAGCAACGCGTGAGACATTCCGTCTCCCAAGAGCGCATGCGTGCGAATACGCTGCGATTTCTTCTTGTGCGCAATCTTCACAACGTCGTACGTTTCTTTCGTTGTGATCTCCATGATACGCCCGCTCCCTCTTTCTGCCGAATCTCTTCCTTCGCCGTCACAAACCAGCCGGGTGGCTACCACTTGCTTCGTGTGGTTCTCGTATATCGTATAGTTAACGGGGGAAGTAAGGGCAGTCCCGGAGCCAGGCCATGAGGACGGGCTGCAAGACTCTTCAAACGGCCGGCGGTCGGTTCGCCCTCCGCCCGCTGTTTCGTCAAACCCACTCGGAGAGATTTGCACGGCCGACAGCGAGCCTTCACCGGTAAAGCCCGCGTGTCTCTCTCCGCTGAAGCTTTCCCCCCGATTGTCCGCTCTATAGGTCACCATTTGGTCATCACTTGCCGAGGTCACGCCCTCTGGCTGAACATGGCCCAAGCTTCCTTTATGCTCGCTCCAAAACCGGTTCCACTTGAGTACCTTTCGGATATAACTCTTACTCGCGCTTGTGCTTTGAATGCTCTGTGAGTCATCAAGGCGGTTTGCCTCTTTAGCCTCTATTTCCCGCAAGGCCTCCGGACTCGTGTTGACCACATCGATGTCGCTCATTGGCTGAGAATCTGTCACACTGATGACGTCATCCTCAACACAAATGACGTCATCATTCTCAGGGCCGGAGACCGTTTGGAGCCTGTCCGGGCCTGGTTTAAGATATCGCCGCTTACTGAACATACTATGTCTTTGGTTGGCTCTTCCATACGTTAAACTGTCCAATCCCGTCGGTTTGGTAGCTTGGCTCCCGTGGCTTTCCAGACAAATGATTGGTTCATCATCGCTTCCATCGACATCATAGGTAGAGCTATTTGATATTAAGAGGGTATTGATATTTTATTGAGAGGGACAAAAAATGATAGCCAACAATTGCCTATCGATTGTAAAAAAATTAAAACCAGATCAATTATTTTATAGACCAGGGCCGATATATTTCAACTTTGAGAGAGTTCATTTTAAGGGCCGCGGTCGCTTAGAGAAAGTGATTTGTGACGAGGGGATTTTATTCTGAACGGATAAGGTTCGTTCTTGTAAGACCTCAGCAAGTCAGCAGTTACAGTCCACTCTATCAAACCTCGTTTTCCGGAATTTCATTACTGATTTTTCTAGTGAAATAGACCAGAATGACTTGATTTTTTAGGTTTCCGAAAGGATGAACTTGTGACTTTATTGATCAGATGGTCCTCGAAATTAGAAAAAAATCTCTTGTAAATTATAATTGTTAATAATTTTATTATGTCTATGAATTAATTTTCTCAAAGAAATAAAATCTTGTTTTATAAATTCAATAAAAAAAGCAATAAATTGTATTTATTTAAATTTGTAATAAAAAGAAAAAAATATTTAAATGTCTTAAATCCAAGTTCCAAGCTAAAAAACGCTTGGACCGCGCCTACCTCGTAAGCGCTAGGTCGCGGGTTCGATTTCCGCCCGACTTGGCAAGGTTTGGTCTCAGAATAGCCAAGCCTCGTAGTGCGTATTGCATAAGTTTCAGGGCAGTTTTATGTCTAGATTTCTAATATTAAACTCGTAATGCGTATTGCATAAGTTTCACGGCAGTTTTATAATGACTATATATCCGCTTTTGACCTCGTAGTGCGTATTGCATAAGTTTCACGGCAGTTTTATAATGACTATATTTCCGCTTTTGATCTCGTAATGCGTATTGCATAAGTTTCACGGCAGTTTTATAATGACTATATTTTCGCTTTTGACCTCGTAATGCGTATTGCATAAGTTTCACGGCAGTTTTATAATGACTATATTTCCGCTCTTGACCTCGTAATGCGTATTGCATAAGTTTCAGGGCAGTGTGACCCTCCATCCAAGTTGTTCAACATATACAGGGTGTCCTGATGTAGAAACTCCGTGCACCCTGTATAAGAAAAAAAAATAGCTGTTGAGTTTAAAGATAACTTCGAAATAAAACAAGAATTTTAATTTTTAAATTGAAATAAATAATAATATTGTTTATATTTTTTAGAGCTATTGATTACAGACAAATAAAGCTGAAAAATCTGATAAGAGTGATTTCAACATAATTTAATTCATCAAGTATAGCTTTAAATAAATATTGAATCCATTAACACTTTCACCGCCAACGGTATTTTTGGCTTGTTTCATCCCCAGGCCACGATCTGCTAGGCCAGAGCAACACAGTCGTAATGTAAAATAAGTGCAAAGTGATATACTCGAAGGTATCACTAACGTCTTTTTTCTTTTATTATTATTATTATTATTTTTTTTTTTTTATCATAGGTATATTTATTTCAAGATGGTATTTTTACAACTAAGGTTAATTAACATCTATTAAATTAAGGTATTTATGTAAAAATAATTAAGAACAAAAAACGTCTCAAACAGGCCTCTGTTGGCGATACTTGGTAATAACCTCACCTGGCGGTGAAAGTGCTAATGCTCTCTTATAGGTACCTTACATGATCATTAGTAATGTCATTACTAATGATGGAATTCCGGATTTTCTGATTTTTCGTCATCATTACTTGGAAATAATGACATTAGTAATGATTGTGTAAGGTACCTATTAAAAAATCGATTGGAATCCGACAAGATTGGCAGACCATCGCCCAGGACAGACCAGAATGGAGAAGGCCGGTGGGGGAGGTCAAGGACCCTCGCGGTCTGTGAAGACCCTGGAGTAAGTAAGTAGCTTGAAATAGATATAATAGCCAACCTCAGTGGTGTAGTGGTTAGTGCCGTGGACTTCGGATCTGGAGGTTGGTGGTTCGAGTCCTGGTCAAGTCATAAAGTTTAGCGTAGTGCATGAAGCAGGGAACGACATTTGTGACAAGCATTTATGCTCAACACAATTAAAATTCCTTAATAAATATTTTACGATTAGGGTTCAAAAGGGGAAAATTGTATTTGTGTCGGGAATGTCATTATTCTTCTTTGGGACATTTCTGAACCCGTTCCTCCAAGCTCCGCTCAGAGCGTTCTCTAAACTCGCTCAGACCATTCTCTAAAACCACTCAGACCCTTCTCTAAACCCGCTCAAATCGTTCTCTAAATCCGCTCAAATCGTTCTCTAAACCCGCTCAG
This sequence comes from Diaphorina citri, assembly GCF_000475195.1. NCBI lineage: Eukaryota > Metazoa > Arthropoda > Insecta > Hemiptera > Psyllidae > Diaphorina > Diaphorina citri. The sequence continues at coordinate 166,105 of NW_007377909.1, read as the reverse complement.
ACCATTCTCTAAACCCACTCAGACCCTTCTCAAAACCCGCTCAGAGCGTTCTCTAAACCCACTCATACCGTTCTTTAAACCCACTCAGACCCTTCCCTAAACCCGCTCATACCGTTCTCTAAACCCGCTCAGACCCTTCTCTAAGCCCACTCGGACCCTTCTCTAAACCCGCTCATACCCTTCTCTAAACCCGCTCATACCCCTTGCTGACAAGCCCTAACATCGCTGCCTTCGTTAGAGGTACTATTAATGCTTCTTCCTGAAGTTTCCTGGTTGCTGTCACCGTGACTATTTTCCCTGTCCGTTCTAGCGCTGCTGTTCCTTTGAGCTTTTTGAAATTTCTTGTGTTGATAGCTGGACTGTCGATCACTGAATAGTCCAAGAGGTCTTGGGGCTTCATCGTCCGAGGACAGCACTAGGATTTCCGCATGGACGTCGGGAGTGTTCACAATTATGACGTCCGGTTCGTCTTCGCTGACGGCGTTTTCGACCGGATTCGAACGTCCCGGGTTTGCGCAACTTTCGACTCTGTTTGCGTGACATTCAAGTCCGTTTGCGCCGTTTTCGACCGAAGTTCCTTGCTTGGCGCCACCGTCAACTCCGTCGCCTAGGGTTTCACGGTTCCCAGACTGTTCGGCCTTTCGCCGGCCGCCCTTCCACACCATTTCATCGTCCAAAGCCTCCACGTTGATTATTTCCTCTATGCTCAACGGCCGCTGGTCTCTTTCATTTATCGAAGTCCCGTCCTCCTGCGGCCATCGGCCTTCTCTCGTCAATGGCCTAGATGCTCTACCACCAGAAGGCCACTGACCCCTTTCCTTCATCGAAGTTTCAAGCCACTGGCCTTCGGTCATCTGCATGGCCAGCAGTGGTGTAGTGGTTAGTGCCGTGGACTTCGGATCTGGAGGTTGGTGGTTCGAGTCCTGGTCAAGTCATAAAGTTTAGCGTAGTGCATTAAGCAAGGAACGACATTTGTGACAAGCATTTATGCTCAACACAATTGAAATTCCTTAATAAATATTTTACGATTAGGGTTCAAAAGGGAAAAATTGTATTTGTGTCAGGAATGTCATTATTCTTCTTTGGGACATTTCTGAACCCGTTCCTCCAAGCTCCGCTCAGAGCGTTCTCTAAACCCACTCAGACCCTTCTCTAAACCCACTCAGACCCTTCTCAAAACCCGCTCAGAGCGTTCTCTAAGTCTAAACCCACTCATACCGTTCTCTAAACTCACTCAGACCGTTCTCTAAACCCGCTCAAACCGTTCTCTAAACCCGCTTAGACCCTTCTCTAAACCCACTCAGACCCTTCTCAAAAGCCGCTCAGAGCGTTCTCTAAACCCACTCAGACCCTTCTCAAAAGCCGCTCAGAGCGTTCTCTAAACCCGCTCAGACCCTTCTCAAAACCCGCTCAGACCCTTCTCAAAACCCGCTCAGACCCTTCTCAAAACCCGCTCAGACCCTTCTCTAAACCCGCTCATACCCTCCTCCAATAGCTCTCGATAACCGATTTGAAGAACCTAACATGGCACCTACTCTGGTTGCAGAATCTCCCATATCACCTACTCGGGACGACATATTTGAAGAATCTTCGAATGACGAAGGTCCAGGGATTTCGTTGGTAACGGGACCCTCACTCTCGCTCCCGCCAACGCCTTCGCCCGCCTGCCTCGCGAGCCTTCGCTTCGCCAAACGACTGTCCAGTCTCGCGCGGAGCGACGCGTCCTCCCCGCCACTTTCCGAGTCACTCACCAGGATCACAGATCGGCGGCGTTGAGATGCTCTCGCCCGTTGACCGGAATCTTTCCCGCTGGCCCGTTGACCGGAACCGCGACGGGCGCGCGAGCCTGCCGGCCATCGGCGACGCAACTCACTGGCCGGGTGATAGTCTTCGTCATCACTCGGATCGCTGGTGTACCCGCGTGTATTGTTACTGGGACTAGTGATGTGCTCGCGCCTATTGTCATCTCGGGTGGGCCCGGGTGTATTGTTACTGGGACCAGTGATGTCATCTCGGGTGGGCGCGGGTTTCCGTCTTCGTTTAGGGAGCCGGGCCGTGGGTCGGCGACTAGGGCTGGGAACCGCTGGCGGCCGATAGTCAGAGTCGGAGTTATCCGACAGAACCCGAGGCGAGGCGGAGTTATCCGACAGAACCCGAGGGGAAGCGGGTAGCGACCGTACGTACTGACCCGAGGAGTTATCGCGAGACGTGGACGGACCTGGAACGAATAGAATAGAATAGAATATAGAATTCACAAACCAACCTACGAATACATAAGCAAGACACAGTTGATGGGCGACGGCAGTATTGTAAACAGTTTGGGTGGATATCATTTGTTAAAAAACAATATTGAAAAGCATTTGAATTTGTTAGCTTATTTGAAATAACAAAAAATAATAATAAAATAACTCTCACCCTCTCTCCCTCCTTCTTCGTCGCCAGTAGACAACTCAACGATTTCCACAGGGGGAGGGGAAATACATATGACGTCATCCGAATCATTCCCCTCTTCTCCTGTCTGATTGGTCGAGACGGATCCAGCGTTGCCAGACGTGGCGGCGGACCGAGTGCGGTGTTGCCGCACGGACACAAACCAATCCTGGGATTAACACGATGATGAGATAAAAGAATAGAATTAAATATCTAATGTGCTCATACCCCTATCTAAACCCGCTCGAATCGTTCTCAGATACAGAAGACGAACACCGTTTCGACCGGTGATTTGGCGAGCAGCTCCGTTTTTGCTTGTGACGGTGTTTCTTCGATCGCTTTCTTGACGAGTCGGTCTTTGCATCGCGGTAGTCGCATTCTGTGCTCGAAGCGCGTGGCGGTTTTCGATCCGAGTTGCTTTCTGCATCGCTTTGAAACTTGAATCGCTTCTCTCGATGCGATTTTCTTTTTACGTCCGAGTCACAAAGTTTTAGTCGTTTGCACGGTTTTGATTGGCTGGATCGCTCAGAGCTCTTTGATTGGCTAGAGACGGTCGAACATTTCGGGCTACGCCCTTTGGATTGGCTAGAAAGATTTGAGCTCTTTGATTTGCTAGATCGATCAGAGCTCTTTGATTGGCTAGAAAGATTTGAGCTCTTTGATTGGCTAGAGACAGTCGAACTTTTCGAACTGCACGCTTTTGATTGGCTGCTACAAATGGACACGGATCTGGACGAATGGGCGGGCGACTTGGACCGTTTGACGCAAACCTTGTCACCATGGTAACGCGAATGTTTACTTTTCTTCCGATGACGCGTTTCGTTGCCATGACGACGCGAGTGTTTCCGAGAATGTTTACGTTTCTTCCGCGAAGAATCTCGTTTACGTTTTTTCAGCGGAGACACAGATGAATCCGTTGACGCATTCGTTTCATCTGAACTAGATCGGTCGCGACGTTTTCTTTTCTTCTTGACAACCACGCAACCGTCGTCATGGTAACCGCGACTGTCTTCATCGACATTGACGTCCGATGACGACTTGACTTCACACTTGACGTATTTTTCATCACGGGACGGCAATTCTCTTTCGTTTTCCGAGTGAGCGCTGTGCTGTCTTGTCTCTTCCTCTTCGCGGTACAGGGAGCTCCGCTTCTTATAGTCTTTATACCCATGATAGTATTGGAGATACCGATTGTCCATGGGCGTGTAATAGGATCCTAGCTCTCCGTACGTATCATCCGTGGGCTCACGCGATAATGTTTCCATGGTAACGCGCAAAAAGTTACCTGCTGAATATAAAAGGTCATACAGGGTTCAATTGTTGCCCACGCTGAAATTGAGGGACAGTACAGTAAAAATGCAAAAACGCTTTATTTTCCAAATACTTCAGCTTCAGGGTCATCTCCGAGAACTGATGCAGAGTATAGAAGGTTGGACGATGATCAGTTCCATCGAGGTCCAACACCTTTGCAGCATTTGTTCGGCTTCAATTTTATTAAAAATGTACAGTCCACGTCAACTGGGAAGTCCGATGGAAGCGCATGGAGGGGAACCGCAACTTCTCAACTGTAAGTCGGACAGTTCTAAAAGTTTCACCATTCGATTCGGCGTGAAAAATCCCATGGGATCAACTATTCACATGCTTACTTGTTAATCAACGAGCTATTTTTTGACGAGTGCGCACCCAAAGGTCATCGGACTTCCCAGTTGAAGTGGACTGTACACGTAAGCTTCTGAGTGGACTTTTCGTGTGTCTTGTGAGCCGAAAAAACTTCCGTCCGGGAATCGAACCGGGGACCTCCGGCGTACTCACCAGGTCAAGGACGACGTGATCTTCTTCGGGTTCAGTCGGGGAGGTTCGGGTCCGTCTCGAAGTAGAAGGGGCGGGGCTAGTCAGATCTACCATATCCGACGCTACGTACTGGGCCTCACGATCATATCTAGAATAGAATAGAATGTGAATATGATATGGATAAATGATCTCCATGATACGCCCGCTCCCTCTTTCTGCCGAATCTCTTCCTTCGCCGTCACAAACCAGCCGGGTGGCTACCACTTGCTTCGTGTGGTTCTCGTATATCGTATAGTTAACGGGGGAAGTAAGGGCAGTCCCGGAGCCAGGCCATGAGGACGGGCTGCAAGACTCTTCAAACGGCCGGCGGTCGGTTCGCCCTCCGCCCGCTGTTTCGTCAAACCCACTCGGAGAGATTTGCACGGCCGACAGCGAGCCTTCACCGGTAAAGCCCGCGTGTCTCTCTCCGCTGAAGCTTTCCCCCCGATTGTCCGCTCTATAGGTCACCATTTGGTCATCACTTGCCGAGGTCACGCCCTCTGGCTGAACATGGCCCAAGCTTCCTTTATGCTCGCTCCAAAACCGGTTCCACTTGAGTACCTTTCGGATATAACTCTTACTCGCGCTTGTGCTTTGAATGCTCTGTGAGTCATCAAGGCGGTTTGCCTCTTTAGCCTCTATTTCCCGCAAGGCCTCCGGACTCGTGTTGACCACATCGATGTCGCTCATTGGCTGAGAATCTGTCACACTGATGACGTCATCCTCAACACAAATGACGTCATCATTCTCAGGGCCGGAGACCGTTTGGAGCCTGTCCGGGCCTGGTTTAAGATATCGCCGCTTACTGAACATACTATGTCTTTGGTTGGCTCTTCCATACGTTAAACTGTCCAATCCCGTCGGTTTGGTAGCTTGGCTCCCGTGGCTTTCCAGACAAATGATTGGTTCATCATCGCTTCCATCGACATCAACAACATCCAGGTCAGTGTTACGTTGCGTGACTAACACAACATCTTCGTCTTCAACGGTGAGAAACGGTATTCTCGCGCATTCAACGGATTGCAAGTGTTTGCCGATTGTTCGTGCAGCGCTGGAAACGTTTCCTTCGTCCGGTTTCGGTTCAATCAGTTTATTCTTCCTTGGTAGATCATCGTTTGTGTTTGGTTTTCCTTCAATGGTCATTTCATCATGGTGACTTGTCAATTGCTATGATATGGATAGAATAGAATAGATTAGAATAGAATGTGAATATGATATGGATAGAATAGATTAGAATAGAATGTGAATATGATATGAATAGAGTAGAATAGAATTTGAATATGAATAGAATAGAATAGAATATGAATAGAATAGAATAGAATAGAATATAAATAGAATAGAATATGTATAGAATTTGAATATGAATATGAATATGAATAGAATAGAACATGTATAGAATAGAATAGAATTTGAATATGAATAGAATAGAATAGAATAGAATAGAATATGAATAGAATAGAATCATTCCAACCCTGGAACCTGTTGGAGATGTTAACTGATCTGCTGTCACTGCTACAACAACATCTAATTGAAAAGCCTTATCTGTCGAGGATAAAGTTCGCCCGCGGCGCGGCCGTGTTTTACAACGTGTATAACTCGCGAGGTACTTACCCTATCATATCATACATGGAGGTGGCAAAGGCGTAGAATTCGTGAATGAAATGATGCCCGTGTGTGCCGAAGTATAACTTAGCCAGACCTATCATTTGCGGATGCCGAATCTGAAATGTAAAGAGGTATAAAATATAACGCCATCGATACATAGATTGTTTCTTAGATAGTGGTATATAACTTACAATATTACATTTGTCGACTGAGTTTTGTAAGAAATAAAAATGAATAAAGTAAGATTTAAAAAAAAAAAAAAAAAATCTTAAAGCATTGCACGCTGCCAATGCAGTAAAGCAGAAGTGAGATTAGAGGAAAGAGGAGTGCAATGAGGGGAAAGAAAGGTACACAAATTGTGAAGTGAATGAAAGGTGGGGCACGAAATTGATTCCTAATCATTTTTTGGGAAGGGATGCCAGTTTTGCTTTGTTTGGTTGGTTGTTTTATTAGTTTGTTTGGTTGTTTTTGTCACTTAATTTCTTTTGGAGGAACGATTTGGCGGGGCTTTTTTTTATGCCACGAAGTGGTATTTTTTGGGGTCTACATCTTACTTACAGGGAATTGTAGTATATGTTGCATGAATCTGCCCACAATATACGTCACATAGAATTCTTCTACATCTTCATTGTCTCCTCTCACCCTGCTGACGCCCGGCAGTGACGGTCGTCTGTCTGGCGTTACGGGTAGAGAGACCAGGGTTCGAACCTCGCGCGTGAGCCACAATTCGAGCCGATGTGTGAGCGCCTCGTTGTTTCTGGAACAGAGGTTGAGAGTAAATGGTGGTGGTGATGTTGTTGATGTTGTTATTGTTGCAAACGGCGGTGGAACATTCATCTTTTAACCCTTTCACCCAGACTTATTTTAGGAAGAACCTTTCAATTTTCCTGATCAGGCATTATCATTTGGGCTATAAATGAGGAGTCTACAAAGTTTTATGTCCTCCTAGGACTAATGAACAAAAATCGATCTGGAGACAAAACCAGACAAGTTAGCCGAGTGAATTTCAATGACGTCTTAGATCACAAAAGAAACATTTGAAAAACACTGAAAACGGAAATTTTTCAAACAGGAGGGCGTGGGTTCAATCCCAGCCGAGGTATGGAATTTTATCCTCAATATAATTTGAGAATATGACCACAATAATAGTAGTAGTAGCCTACTGCTGGAGTAAAGGGACTTTACAGTCCTATGCGAGCAGTATAAATAAGCACTATTATCTATCTATTATCTTAGATTTTTACACTGGTAATGCCGCCACTGGTCGCTACTCAAATCAAGTAGCCACTCACTCGTCCTCACGAGGCTGAGCGCACCCCGAACTCCAAACACAGAGCCAAAAAAAACCTCGGCCCCGCCGGGAATCGAACCCGGACCTCCTGCGTGCAAGCCTAGTGTGATACCCACTCGGCCACAGAGGTTGCTTAGCTTCTACGACTCTCTTTTTCGGCTCTGTGTGCTTTTAGTTCGGGGTGCACTCAGCGTCTTTGGGACAATTGAGTAGCTACTTTTTTTTTTCTAGTTTTTTTTTTTTTCTTTCTAGTTCTAGTAGTACAAATAAACTACGAGACCTTTTTTTTCTAGTTAAGCAAGGTCTTTTTACTGAACTGTTACTTGTATGTATTATTCTTTAACCCATCAAATATACGAGACCTTGTTTAGACTGCTGGGGTAAAGGGACTTTTCAGTCCTATTTGGGCAGGATAAACAAGGTATATTCTATTCTATTCTATTCTATTCTACTTTAATCGAGTATTCTATTCAAATTCTACTTTGTTAATATTCTATTCTATTCATATTTAATTCTATTCTTTTATCTCATCATCATGTTTATCCCAGGATTGGTTCGTGTCCGTGCGGCAACACCGCACTCGGTCCGCCGCCACGTCTGGCAACGCTGGATCCGTCTCGACCAATCAGACAGGAGAAGAGGGGAATGATTCGGATGACGTCATATGTATTTCCCCTCCCCCCGTGGAAATCGTTGAGTTGTCTACTGGCGACGAAGAAGGAGGAGGGAGAGAGGGTGAGAGTTATTTTAATTATTATTTTTTTTTAAATTATTTTTTGTTATTTCAAATAAGCTAAGAAATTCAAATGCTTTTCAATATTGTTTTTTAACAAATAAATAAGCAAAAAAAAAAAAAAAAAAAAAAAACATTTTCATTGTCTGACCTTTGTAAACAATTTTCTTTCGTGCAATCTTCTTCTTTTTCTTCGCCTCTTCCGGTGTACAGACGGGATCGGCGTTTTTCGTCAGCCTCTCGATCAGCCCTAACTAGGGTGATTGCTTTGGGCTGACATTTGGTTTTAGCTACAAAATTTCTTTGCTATTTCTTTAGAATTACTGTACATAATTTGGTAAATATGCTAGAATTTTGAGATAGTGATACTTGATATTGAATTGGAGGCAGTGCCTAAGCTATAGGCCTAAGAAAAGTCCACATAAACTGCTATTTCATACGGGTTTCTCCTTCTACTTCGAGGAAAGTTATTATTTACTAACGAATGGACAACATTTATTTTATCAACCATTTTGTCTTAGCCAAAGGCAGAGGCCGTTCACCATTTCCAAGTTAAATATTTGGCCTGGACAAAATTAATATTTATTATTTTTCTTTATAGGAGAGGAAAATCTATTTCCGTACGTTATATTCTCTGCAGTTCGCAACTTCCTTCTTCCTTCTAGAGTTCATAAATTCCTTCTCCTTTTCCTGGGTTACTTTTTTCCTGTAGGCGTATGGTCATTGGATATCTCAATTATTTCCTGGGTCAATTTTTTTCCTATAGGCCTGTTGTACGAAATTTTTCATTTGCACTCATTTTTAGGCAAGATTCCTCAATACCCTGTAACATGTTTGGAGAATTTCCTTAGAATGAGCAAGAGTGTCATAGGAAATTTCTGTTCTCGGCGAAAATAAAAATAGCACCAATCAAATTTGAATTGGCCATTTATGACAAATTATATTTTGACAGGTCCAATGGATGGATTAACATGGCCAGCATATACTCCCCATTTTCACTTCTCTGGACTGTGTCCTTCTTTGACAGCTGCTCCGCAGTCGTATCGACTTCGGGCGTTCCCGTCAAATCTACATCGGGCGTTTCTATCTCGGGGGTTTCCGTCAAATCTACCTCGGGGCTTTCCGCACAAAAGAAAGATGCAATCCCAGGCAGCGCCCGTTCTGAGTCCGCGATCAAATATTTCGAACACGTGGGCCGCTCATTGTCAACGCTGAATCTGGAGGAGGTTTTGTGTCTGGAGGATTCGGGTTCGTTATATCTGGAGGATTTGGGTTCGTTATGCCCAGAGGTTTCTTCGTGACTTGAGTATTTGGGTTCGTTATATCTGGAGGATTTGGGTTCGTTATACCCAGAGGTTTCTTCGTGTCTTGAGGATTCGGGTTCGTTATATCTGGAGGATTTGGATTCGTTATACCCAGAGGTTTCTTCGTGTCTGGAGGATTTGGGTTCGTCATATCTGGAGGCTTCATGTCTGGAGGATTTGGGTTCGTTATACCCCGAGGTTTCAACATATCCCGAAGCGGTTTTGTCATATTTAGATGATTTTAATTCCTTATATGTGGATGTTTCGACTGCGCTAGCAGTGGTTGATTCGGGTTTGGACCGTGAATCGCTTCCGTGCATGAAACGTTGGGGCAAATCGAATTCATCCGATTCGTTTGAAGCGAATTCATCCGACGATGCTTCGCTTGGTGATTTTGAACGATTTTCCAAACGTTTTCTTCCGTGACGCTTCTGTTCCCGTTTTGGTTGATTTTCCGTCTGGTCATTTTCAAGATAGTCTCCTTTTCGGTGATCGTTTCCACGACAGTTTCTGTTTTGGTGGTCTTTTCTGGAGTGACCCTCTTCAAAATTTTCTTCGCCTCGGTCGTTGTTTCCCCGATATATCCTATCCTGCGAGCAGTTCCCCAATATCCTTTGAACGTTTCGCTTCTCTCTGTGATCCTTTCGATGGCGCTTTCCATCTTGGTCCTTTTCGATTTGCTTTCTTTCCTTTCGCTTTCTTCTGCGGTCGGTTCCATCGTTCTCTATAGCTTCGTGGTCGCTTCCAGAGCGCTTCTTAGCATTGTCCTTTCCTCGTTTCTCTTCTTCGGACGCGTTTTCTCGCTTGAGGTCAACTTTCTCGTCTATCTTCGGGATGTTCATTGCCAATTCGTCCGCTATCTCATTGCTTCCGGGATTAGCTATTTCATTGATATTCGTTTCCGCTTGGAACTCACCTTCTGTCGGACTCATTTCGTGTTTGACGTTAACATCATTCAGTGGCGAAGCATCGCTTGGATTTACTTCGTCTTTAACTCTTCTCAGTGCCGACGCGAATGTTTGGAATGGTTCACTCGGTGATTGGGTTTCTCTTAGTGGCGCAGTCACAGTTTGATTATCTCCTAGACCAGATCCATTTCTAATGGTATTGGCCAGATCCTCGATAACAACTCTGCAATATTTGGCTCGATCTAAAGCTTCTGCTTGTTCTAAACTGTCATCACTCGGAACTTCACAATTCTCTCTCACAGCAGCACTTCCAATGGAGGTTTCCCTATTCTTAAGAGTACTGGCAAGGTTTTCTATAACAACTCTGCAATATTTGGCTCGATCTAAAGCTTGTTCTGAACTATCTTCACTATCGCTGGGATCACAACTGGCTCTCACTCCTTGAAAATCTCCATCTTCAATGGAACTTGAGCTAGAATTAGAGCTACCTTCAATAGATTCTAGAGTACAATCAGCCGTTTCAACAACCCTTTCATTACGGGCACCATTTTCAACAGAATTCCCTCTTTTATTAACAGTTTCTTTGAAACCATCAGACCTTTTATTATAATTTTCTCTTTTATTAACAGTTTCTTTGACACCATCAGGCCCTTTGCTATATGCTTTTTCACTAACAGTTTTTGAGGTAGTAGCTCTTTCACTAACAGCTTTGGAGGTAGCAGCTTCATAGGTATCAGCTCTTTCATTAAAAGCTTCTTTGGATCTATCACCTTTTTCACTAACAGCTTTGGAGGTAGTAGCTCTTTCACTAACAGCTTTGGAGGTATTAGCTCTTTCATTCACAGCCTCTTTGGATCTATCACTTTTTTCACTAACAGCTTTGGAGGTATTAGCTCTTTCATTCACAGCCTCTTCAGATCTGTCAGTTTCCTCACACTGCTGCTGTCCTCTATTGACTGACTTGAGTGGTCTCCCACCACCAGTTCCCCTTTCCCGTCTTCTCTCCTCACTTACTTTCCCATTGCGTCCGCCGGTACTTGTCCCTCCCAACGTACTACCCCCGTTTTCATCATCGTTATCCTCTTCAAACGAATCAGTATGGGAAAAGTCATCGTTTTCGCTTTCCTCGTCTGTTTCCTCGGAGCTAGTGTCCGAAACGTACTTCCGTTTTTTGGCGCTTCGGAGCGATTTCTTCTTCCTCTTTTTGGTCTTCTTCGGCCGGACTCGGCTCGACTCGGGGTTTTCCCGACCGCTTTTCCTCCCACCCTTGGAATTTCCGTACGAGGAGTTTTCTTTCGTATCCTCCAGCCTTTTGTTCTTACTTGACGTTTTTCGGCCTTTTGAATGGACGCTTCGGATTGCAAGGTGTCCCCCTTTGGCCCGGGTTTCCGTGTCCCTTTTGGACGATTTTGGACCCAAATCACAGCTATCCTGTCGAATGTCCCCACTTGATCTTGTACCCGAATCTTCTCTGACTTCATTTTCCGATTTTCGACTTTCCCTGTGGGGTGCACTCAGCTCCTCCCCGAAATCACTATCCGATTCACTCGAGATTGACAAACGCCCCTTAGCGGTCGGCCTTGTACCGAGTTTCACCGATCGCGCTTCGTTTGAATTCGGACTAGAATCGCGGGAGTACTGAGCATCCTTTCGTGAGGTCCCGCTTCGCGCGCCGAATACACCCGAACTCTGTTCGTTTGAATTCGGGCCCGAGTGACGAACATTTGATGCATAGTGTTCCGACTCAGACACGCTTGTGTCATCACTGTCAGACGCGATAAAATTCGGCCGCTGGTTTTTACACAGACGAGTCGGCCTTTGCGACGAAGGTGTTTCGGTATCGCTATCGCTTGACTGTGAACGCTTTGACTTTTGAGTTGAACGTTCGCTAATGGTAGACTTTTTAGTTTTCCTAGATGTTTCAGAACTTGACTTTTTAGTTTTCCTAGAACTCGACCTGTCGGAATTTTTAGTTTTAATGGACGTTTCAGGACTTGAATCAGTTGTCTCTTTAGCTTTCCTACACATTTCTGTATTGGATTTTTTACCCGTGTTAGCTGACTTGGTGAAGTTAGTGTATTCACTACTCCTCTCACCACTACCACGCCTTTCACAGCTTTTCCTTTTAGTGGATTTGTCAGGTTTAGACTTATGGCTAGATTCAGATTTGGACTTTTTACAGGGAAAATAGTCACGGTGACAGCAACCAGGAAACTTCAGGAAGAAGCATTAATAGTACCTCTAACGAAGGCAGCGATGTTAGGGCTTGTCAGCAAACTCGTGATGAAGGCGATCCAAATAGCAATAACCAGCAAAACCCAATTGGAAGCATTGACGATGCGTTTGGTACCAGTGGAAGCATTGGTGGTAGCTCTTTTAACACCCCTAGAACCATTTCTAATACAACCTATGATGATGCCTCTAACGTACAGCATGCACTGAACCGTGTTGTAGCCTCAAAGGATGTCAGTCCGGTAGACCAAATTGTCCATGATATCAATGAAGATGAAGTAGATGTGGTGGGAGAAATTGATCGAGTGGTGCGCGCGTCGTCCCGAGCAATTGCTAACACGATGAGTCTACTCGTGAGAAACTCGGCCATCCTCATACAGCCGTCGAACCAATCGACAAACCTGTCCGAGACAAACCAGTTGGTCAGCTCGACTCGATGTGCGTCGACAAACGTGTCTACTAAGACGACAAACCAGGCCAGTTCGACAAGTCAATCTCCCTCGACAAACGATTCCGAGACAAACCAATCGACCTCGACCAAATGTACGGACATTTCGAACATTTCCAGCAGGACAAACCGATTGGCCCTAAGAGAAACCAACGCTTCGAACGTTTACCCCAGCGGTTCAAACCAATCCAGCGGTTCAGCAAATGCGTACTCCGATGACGATGAAATCATCGAGGTGGGCTCGCCAGAAACGCTGGAAATCCTGAGCACCATTGAAACCCTCGCGAACGACATTAAAGACACCGTTGAGTGTATGCGCGAGCATGGAAAACAAAAGCGTCGACGACAACAGCGACAAAGAGATGGGCATGGATGTAGAGAAAGTAATCGCGAAAATAATATTGGATGTATAGAAAGTAATCGAGAAAATAATCTTGGATGTAGGGAAAGTAATCCTGGATGTAGTCGAGAAAATACTCATGGATGCAGAGAAAAACAAGTCGAGAGACAAAATCAAGAACAACTTGGAGAAAGCCAAGGGGAAGCTTGTACTAGAGGAGTCCAAAATGAAAGGCTTCATCAAAAAAGTCAAGAAGCCAATGGAACTCCAAATGAAGGTCTAAACGTTCAAGAAGAAAGGACCAAACATGGAGGCATGTTAAAACAATACCAACGGGAACGACTTAACAAACTGCTTGGCGAAGACAGGTTTCAGGATGTTGAAAATAGAAAAACTATCGACATTAGCAATTTGGGGGAAAGTAAAAGTGAGGTAGATGTTCACAATACCAACGAAGTCAACAACAAATGCGACATTGACGGAAAAGACAACAAAGTCAGTGTTCACAATATTGTCATGGATGCCAAAACTGTCGAAACAGACATTAGCAATATAAGAAATACCAAAATGACTGACGACATTAGTGATATCAATATAGGAAATACCAAAATGACTGCCGACATTAGTGATATCAATATAGGAAATACCAAACTGGAAGACGACCTGAAAGATATCAATATCGACCCAACCGAGTCTATTTTCCAAGAGCACGCGAGTGTGGAAGCGATGGACGCCAAGCCATCTACAAGCAACCTACATGAACACTCTCGGAACGAAATATCAAATGTGTCCCGAATTATAAACCAATTGACAAGTCACCATGATGAAATGACCATTGAAGGAAAACCAAACGCAAACGATGATCTACCAAGGAAGAATAAACCGATTGAACCGAAACCGGACGAAGGAAACGTTTCCAGCGCTGCACGAACAATCGGCAAACACTTGCAATCCGTTGAATATGCCGTGAAACTTATGCAATACGCATTACGAGTTTAATATTAGAAATCTAGACATCATAAAACTGCCCTGAAACTTATGCAATACGCATTACGAGGTCAAAAGCGGAAATATAGTCATTATAAAACTGCCGTGAAACTTATGCAATACGCATTACGAGGTCAAAAGCCGGAAATATAGTCATCATAAAACTGCCGTCGAACTTATGCAATACGCACTACGAGGTCAAAAGCGGAAATATAGTCATTATACAACTGCCGAGCGCCTTGACCACTACACCACCGAGGTAGGTAGCGCCTTGACCACTACACCACCGAGGTAGGTAGCGCCTTGACCACTACACCACCGAGGTAGGTAGCGCCTTGACCACTACACCACCGAGGTAGGTATTCCATACCTCGGCTGGGATTGAACCCACGCCCTCCTGTTTACCAGGCGAGCGCCTTGACCACTACACCACCGAGGTAGGTATTCCATACCTCGGCTGGGATTGAACCCACGCCCTCCTGTTTACCAGGCGAGCGCCTTGACCACTACACCACCGAGGTAGGTTATACACCACCGAGGTAGGTTATAAAAAGATTATTGAAATATGGAAAATGATTGCAAAAGAGGCACTTGATAATGTTGTGATATCCACTAAAGTTGTGAAAAAGCTCTGTTTTACCAAAAAAAGAATTTGAGATTTGATTTGAGATTCATAGATTCGTATAAGCTTAACCCATCCTTTGGGGCTGTTTGCCCTGGACTTTTTAGTTGATCTGGCCGTACTTGATCTTTCATGACTAGTTGACCTACTGGACTTTTCTTTGTTAGTATTGATTTTTTTAGTTGACTTTTTACAACTCTTTTCAGTACTCCTTGGACTTTTTAGTTGATCTGGCCGTACTTGATCTTTCATGACTAGTTGACCTACTGGACTTTTCTTTGTTAGTATTGATTTTTTTAGTCGACTTTTTACAACCCTTTTCAGTACCCCGAGATTTTTTCGATCGACCAGCCGGACTTGACAGTTCGTTCTGACTGGATTTTTCCCGTCTTGTTTTACTTCGGCCAGGTCGAGTCGACTCTATTGAACTATCTGAGTCGGATACCTCAAGAGGCCACTCGGCCTCTCGATTACCCGCGGATGTCGAAGGCCGAACAACAGAGGACAAAGGATACATAGGAAGAGCGGTGTAAGAGATAGGTAGTGAGCTATTTATTGAAGCACCTCCAATAGAACCTAGTGTTTCGGTATCGCTATCGCTTGACTGTGAACGCTTTGACTTTTGAGTTGAACGTTCGCTAATGGTAGACTTTTTAGTTTTCCTAGACTTTTCAGAACTCGACCTGTCAGACTTTTTAGTTTTAATGGACGTTTCAGGACTTGAATCAGTTGTCTCTTTAGCTTTCCTACACGTTTTTGTTTTGGATTTTTTACCCGTGTTAGTTGACTTGGTGACGTTAGTGTATTCACTCCCGCGGAGGTCGAAGGCCGAACAACAGAGGACAAAGGATACATAGGAAGAGCGGTGTAAGAGATAGGTAGTGAGCTATTTATTGAAGTACCTCCAATAGACTTCACTGGACACATTGAGACCAAAAGGTAAACGCAGATATCTGTATCTGCCAAATGGAGTAGCAAAAACACATAAGTTAGAGCTTTGAGATGTGAAGGCTGCTTATCCTGACGAAGGGAATGTTGTGTATGATGGTGGTTTCGAACCAGTGTATTTCGGTTTTCCAATATCCAATATTGGCTAGAGTGAATTGATTCAATCCTCAGTCTTGATTTTCACTCTGGTGAGTCTACACAAAATAAATTCGTTCCAATGTTCTATTTTCAAAGTGATCTTTTCTTACTACATTAGAACTCCAACTCAACAAACACCAACACCAACAACATTTCTATTCTAAACTCACCTATCGGGTGCTCCCACCATGGTCAAATTGAATCTCAGGTTGGCATTACTACTGTTTATAATTTGATACGGAAAGCCTTCTTCTCCTATGACGTCGACACTCGAGTTATGTCTCAACCCCGATGACGAGCTCTCGGCTGGTACAAGAGGAGGCAAACGGTACTCTTCGTAGTCATCGAGAGCCCGTATGGTGTGCATGATGACTCGGAATGTTTGCTTGCATAGTGGACACTCGTGTTTGATCTGAAGAGAAAAAAATTTTTCAATAGGTCTGGGATGATATATCCCATTTTAAAAATCATGTTTCTGTGGGACGTATTGTCCCTTTAGGGGTGAAAGGGTTAAGAAAAAAAATCATGACAACTTACCTATAGAAGGAAGGTGAGGACAGTCGATATTGTGAGGTAGAAGGTCGAACCCAGAGGTTTCTTAGGTAGATCTCCCTACGATCTGCAGGCAGAGAGTACTGCCTTCTTGGCCTCCTACGACTGGTGGGCAGCTGACCGAATATCGCCAAACTCGTACTGAAATACAACGGGAAATCAGTATCTTTCAAAGATTCTTTGAAGTTCTACACAATACATCTGCCTTTTGGTTCTCCTTATCAAGTTGATCCACAGAACTTATTATATATATCATTATATATATTTATTTTTTTCAGCAGTCATTATATACCTATATATATTTTTTTAAAATAAAATAATATATATAATGACTGCTGAAACCCTCCAAGAGGAAATCAGATTCGAAAATACTTGGAAAACTGTTCAAGATTACTGGAGACAAAATGAAGATTACTTGTAACAAAAGAACAAAAACCAACCTCGGTGGTGTAGTGGTCAGGGCGCTCGCCTGGTAAACAGGAGGGCGTCGGTTCATTGACGATGCCCAGCGGGCAAAACATGTCTGTTTTCTACAATTAAATAAAAAACCCTACCAAGCCAGTGAAGAGTATTAGTTATTTCTTTTGCAATTTATTCTCTTTAATCTGCCATCATTACTCGGCAAAAGCTAAAGTTGCAACACCAACAACATCAACATTAACACCAACAACATTTCTATTCTAAACTCACCTGCAACACCAACATTAACAGCAACACCAACAACATTTCTATTCTAAACTCACCTGCAACACCAACATTAACACCAACACCAACAACATTTCTATTCTAAACTCACCTGCAACACCAACATTAACCCACGAGCAAACCGCGAATAGGTGACTTATCACAGAAGAATCGATGAGGACCTTCCACTTATGAAAATGAAGGGGAAAATGAGTAAATTAAGTCAAAACAGAGTATATTCTATTCTATTTTCTGACTTGAAACTTGTGTGGCCAAGTGGGTATCACAATAAACTTTCACTTTAAAAGTCCTGGGTTCCATTCTCAGCAGTGTTTAAAAAAAAAAAAAAAAAACTAGCACTAGTAGGTAATAGAAAGCTAAAAAGTATAAAGATGACTGTGATGATGAAAGAGATATTTGCTAGCTGAGAGTTTCATGCTGACAAGACCTTACCACCAAGATCTCTGAGTTATCTTTACACTGAACTAATCTAATTTGAGTGTCTAATTCAGTGTTTCTTAATTAGTTTGGCCCGCGGAACCCTTTTCAAAAGGTGAACAACTTTGCGGAACCCTGAACTTTCAAGATTGCATGTTCCGGGTAAAAATCGGGAAATCCGTATTTTTTCACCATTTTGTTAGTTTGTACCGTATATGCCGAAAAAAAAGTTGGCAACCCTAGTTCCATTTCAACCTGGGATGGACAGACAGTTTGTTCTTGGAACGGCTGGTTTTCTCCTACCCTGTCTTCCTTCTCCATTCACTTTTGGGACAAGAAGACCTTAGCAGTTACAGTTCTCTCTATCTTCTTGGTAATTATGCAGAAGCCACAACAGTGGAAAAGAAAGCTCCTTTTTGTATTTAACCTAACCCTATAATAACACTAATCACTGCTCTAATTGTGAAAACTTCTTTTTGTGTTTAACCTAACCCTATAATAACACTAATCACTGCTCTAATTGTGAAAACTCATTTTTGTGTTTAACCTAACCCTATAATAACACTAATCACTGCTCTAATTGTGAAAACTCCTTTTAGTGTTTAATCTAACCCTATAATAACACTAATCACTGCTCTAGTTGTGTAGAAGAAAAAGGAAAATTCCGTTGGTCCTCATTTTTTCTGCTCTATGACTTTGAAACATGACCCAAGTAAGCGCAACTGATCTATTGTATGTAATATTAATATGTAATTTTTGTTTTGCAATTTATGTAATGCAAACTTTTCAAAAGGGGAAACAAATTTGTATACTATGGTCTTAAGTCGATATTAAAAGTACCAATGATCGACAGTCTAGGATGGTTGGACAATGGACATCGAATAATAATAAGGAAAGTAAAAACGAATATTGGCAAAATCGACCCCATCCCTTTATCGAGAGAGGAAAACGGTGTCAGTTGAAATAGACGGCTAAAAGTGCACTTTGCGCCTTGACTAAAAAATGTTTGTGTTCAAAATTGAGCGAAATAGTTTTCTGATTGCAAATTACATCATCCAAATATTGCCATTGTAGGGGGGACCTAATCTTCTCGAAAATACCAATGTAAACAAATCAGATACCATGTTTGTAAATAATCAGGTGAAAATAATGTACTGTATCAATTCCCACTAGTTTGACTAAAAAATGTTTGTGTTCAAAATTGAGCGAAATAGTTTTCTGATTGCAAATTACATCATCCAAATATTGCCATTGTAGGGGGGGACCTAATCTTCTCGAAAATACCAATGTAAACAAATCAGATACCATGTTTGTAAATAATCAGATGAAAATAATGTACTGTATCGATTCCCACTAGTCTGTTTTCTGGAAAAGTCCTATGTAATAGATTCTTTTGAATTGATTTCTCATTTTTTTTTTTCTTAATTTGTATAGGTCCCAAATTTAGTGAAACCTTGATTCACTGCAAATGAGGATTCACTGCCTTAATTATAAAGTTATAATAATTATATTAATTATTGTCATTCTGTCGACAGAAAGATGTGTACTATGAAGGAGATACAATTTTTAGTCAGTAATTTTCCACATTCTATTTATTGCACAGGAATTGACGTCAAAATGAAAAGTCGGAAAGTGTGAAACAATTAGAAAGCCACATACGAGGGACATAATTGAGTGAAGCCGGACAAATGTCTTGAGGTTTCTGAAGATAGATCAGTAAAGGCTTGCAAAATCTTCGATAGTGGCTCCAAAGTTTAGTTGTACTGTTGCTTCTGCAGAAGAGGTTTCAGAGTCTTTTGATTTGAAAATGTGTTCGTTTTCTTTTTTTTTTTGTTAATTTAGACGGATGCTGACCAAGTCAATATAATCATTGAAAGTTTCAGCTTTATTCAGCGGAAAAGTCCTTTTCGTAGTTCCCTAGAACCTTAAAACGTGTAAATAAAATCAAAGTACGTACTCGTACATGGGTACCTGATTTAATTTTAAGTGAGTTATCAAATGGTACTCACAGTCACATCCCTTCTCAAATATATTTTCCAAAGGTAGAATCTATCTGACGCGACGGAGGTTATTGGAAAACTAGAATTTGAATTTTCAAAGACAAGAAAGACAACACTTTACCGTGAATAATGAACTTTCAAGATGATCATGTTGAAGTGAAAAACCTGATTAAATATGGCAGAAGTTTCCAACCCAAGGAACTTACAGCTTGAATGTTCCTAATGTTGTACCTTTGGCAGAGATATTTCATTCTTGTGGTGGAGCGATGGAGGAACCTGGTAAGAACTTAATAACCCAGAGATCCTTTTAGCAAAAATTTTCGTCAGTGTTGTTGTTATTGTCAGGGTGACTTGTATAATATTCCATTAACTGATTGTTGATGGAACGTTATCCGAAACGTAACGTTAAATCTATGCCGGACGTAAGATACGTATAAAACTCGAAGGAAAGCAAAAGGAGGAATGATAAATAAGGCTCAAAAGTAATGACATAAAGTCCTAAAAGGGTAGGTGTTGACCAAAATATAATGGGTAAACCCATTATATTTTATGACCATTTTATTGACCCACGACCCTACGTGAACTATAGTTATGTAGCCACATACTCCATTTTCCCAGCTTCTTTGCTACGAGCCGAATTGGCGATAATAGGTACTTGTAGAGACGACAGCTAGGGATCATGTACTGGCGAACTGTTAGGCCACTTGAACGAGATAATCTCTCCAGCTCAAGTGTGTAACCAGGTATATAAAACTCGGTAGCTCCTCTCAGTCGATCTTTTTAAACAGTCTTCCGCAAAAAGGACTGAATGGATCCGTTGAACGTAACGACTGCAAAAATCGTAACAGTTTCTGAAATTGTTGCAGTGATGGTAAGTGTTCTTCTTTTATTCGGTTCGGTCTACTGTTCGTAACAACTTACAGAATGATTTTGTCGGATAACCTCTTTCCTTTTTTAATGAACTATGTATTGTTAATGTATTTCTTTAATGTACTATGTACATCCGTTGAACGTAACGACTGCAAAAATCGTAACAGTTTCTGAAATTGTTGCAGTGATGGTAAGTGTTCTTCTTTTATTCGGTTCGGTCTTCTGTTCGTAACAACTTACAGAATGATTTTGTCGGATAACCTCTTTCCTTTTTTAATGAACTATGTATTTTTAATGTACTATGTACAGGTATTGTTTTCTGGTAATTTGTTCCAATGAAATCTTTTTTTATTGCCGTTGCAAAATATGATTTTCTAAAATTCAGTTGATGGTGATTGTAACTACTAACCGACTTCTTCAAAGAACCTGCTAATGTGTCATTTCTGAGGTTCGGAAATCTTTTTTTATTGCCGTTGCAAAATATGATTTTCTAAAATTCAGTTGATGGTGATTGTAACTACTAACCGACTTCTTCAAAGAATTCTGCTAGTGTGTCATTTCTGAGGTTCAATTTTTCCGTTTTATGTACTTTTCTGTTTCGTGGATGGTTTCTTCAACATTTTCTCGAATCAAATTCTCTCGGAAGCGACGTTATAACCGTCACGTTTTGTATCAACATCATCCAACGGTGATCATTGAGGTCCAGAGACATTCAAAGAGAGAGATAAGCGAATCGAGTGTTAACGATTCACCTTCGGTCACATAAATGAACTTCTCAGGCAAGTGCACAATGATGTTCTGAAAATGGTTTTTTGCTTCTTGATGGAATGAAAAGTAATTTACACCTGTGCCTTGAATTTCATTTTTCATGATTCATTGAAAACATATCAAATTTTCTTAGGTCTTGAAACTTGAAAGGAAATGTAAGAGAAGCGTAAATTTCTTTGTAAATATAAAGTTTGAAATGAACTCAATTTTCCTGATCATTGTCACCATAATGTAATTAAAGTGTGAATAAACCAGGTTTCCCAGGCTACTTTTGTTCCTTTCGGATTGCCTTCAGGTCCTGAAAATTAACGATCCTTACGTGCATCATAAGGGCAGATAAGGGGAAGGACAAGACCTGTATTGCTGCAGTTAACAATGTTTTGCTCTTTTTTAGAACAATCAGGTAGCATTGTACCCAAGTAATAATATTCCGTTATTCATACATAAATTTTCCACTCAATCGAGTCCATGATTTGTCATCAAATTGATTTTAATATGTTTTCACTTGCACATAAACTTTTATATCTTTTTTAAAACGTTCATTTTTTTGCCAATCATTTCGTCTGTGGTGGCCGAGTCCATGATTTGTCATCAAATTGATTTTAATATGTTTTCACTTGCACATAAACTTTTATATCTTTTTTAAAACGTTCATTTTTTTTGCCAATCATTTCGTCTGTGGTGGGCGATCGCAGAAGGTTGGCGAAATCAAATTAGTTCTTCTTTCTTTTACCCCGAACATTAAATGGTAGAGGTGGTTCTTTTTTTCGCAAATATTTCATTGGATCCTTGAATTTTATTAAGTTTTTAGTTGTTATGTATTTATACAAACTGAGCCTTGAGTTCAAACGGAATATCTGTGTTTATCTGTCAACTTTCCGGATACATATTAGCGACATTTAATGTGAAGGAGCCCTTTTAGCATAATATAATACAAAACTAGTTTTAGTGTTTAGAAATTTCAACGGTAGAATTCTTTAAAAATCCTATTACTTACCAAGATAATTCAACCTAAAGAGAGTTTTTTTTCACCAAGTTAATCTAAAATCAGCCCATTTTTCTCAAATTTGGTAAGTGGTATACAAGCTTTGATACATTAGATAAATTTCGTTGGAAACTTTCCACTTTCAACAATATTTTGTTTAAAGTTTAAAGAATTTCCTATGCCATTAAAAACAGTCCAAGTTACCTACTGCCGACAGGCAAAAGTTGGAAACTGGAACACAACTATGTGTGTGTTTGTAATGTTGTACTTACGATAATGTTCCATACATAGAATTATTATGGAAATGCCAACCAACACCAAAATGAAATGCAATAGCTATGCTAAATCTTTCAACAATATTTTGTTTAAAGTTTAAAGAATTTCCTATGCCATTAAAAACAGTCCAAGTTACCTACTGCCGACAGGCAAAAGTTGAAAATTGGAACACAACTATGTGTGTGTTTGTAATGTTGTACTTACGATAATGTTCCATACATAGAATTAGTATGGAAATGTCAACCAACACCAAAATGAAATGCAATAGCTATGCTAAATCTTTTGACCCGTTCTGGGAAGACATTGCAGAAAACCTCATGTTATTTACCATTTCATTGAGTTGCTTTACATCAAATAGTGCCAGGGAATCATTGTTCACAGCAACATTTGAGACTTACCTGAAAGCAGAAAGTAAATTTCAATTAGTTTCGGGTATAAATAAATAATTTGCCATGAACAATGGACAAACCCACAAATGTACATAATTAAAATTACTACATAGAGGATGATACATATGAACAAAATGTCGAATTAACATTTTGTACAGCGAATATTAGTTTGCAATGCACACATTGATATGAACTTTGTTTCTGATTTTCCCAACCCCCATTTGTCATGTTGCAGGACGGTTCTTCAGATTCTCTGACAGAAGCACAGCTAGCTGAAATATATGGAGCAGGCTCTCGTATTCTCAGTTCCTACCACAGACCTCAGCCGACTATTATGCAATCAGCCACCTCCTCCACATCGTCTGTAGCTACCAATGCCGGCAGTACGGCTGCCCTCATCAAACTGTCTAGCAACAAGAAAAGCAAGAACATATCCAGCCAGAAGAGTCGCCAGTACACCGTACCCAAGCACAACTTTTACAACAAGAATTCCAATAAGATGACCCTAGGGACAAGGAAAGAGCTGAATCTTCTCCTGGCGTCTCCTACTGTACCAGACATGGTGCTGTCCGACTCTGAAGACACATTCAAGCGATCCAGTGACAGCGACGAAGGCATTCCCACCCTCAACTCTACCGTGATTATAATCAAGGATGGAAAGTCAGCAGTGTACAAGGACGCCATCCTCAAACAGGTAAGAGTTCTTTGCATGATTTTCCCCCAAGTTCTGTCCATACTTTGCTGACCAGCAAAATTCAATACAAAAATTGTACTAGAAAAATATGGAGTAGAAACTAGAGTAACAGATAAAGTACACATAAAATAAACCATAATAGGTACACAATAAACCTAGAAAAGAGGACAAGACAACCACCTCCTACACTACAAGCACTATAATAGAGAAATGACATAGGGAAGAGAATAGGAGACTTAGGAGAGGAAAGGACGAGAATGTAAAAGATAATAAAACGGAAGGACAGATATATTAGATAAAGTTATGACATTCCATTCGGCTCTGACCAAAAATAATGGACAGTAGGAGTGCGATAAAACAGACAAGGGTTGTTGAGAATACTCGAGCTTATTCAAATTAAACGTAAACGCTCGTTAGATGATTTGGAGAAAGAAAAAGGAGTAAAAGAATAACAATAAAATTGAAGAATTAAGGAAGACCAACAAGTATAGTGCTCATGAAACAAATCGGAAGTATAGGAGGAATAGAGAAAAAGTCCACAAAATGTCAACCCCTTCGTAAAATATCAGAATCATAAAAGTATTGACAATTCCCTAATTTACGCCAGAACAAAGAAAGCTCATCTAACTTCCCAACTACAATGTATATTGTACTTATCTATCCTGTATACAAACATCAAACAATGAAAGGCGTTTGCTGTGTAATAACCGACAAAAAATTTCGCGTCTTCAAAAAAAAGGATTAGATATTTCCACTATTATCTTTATATTTGGAAAAGTTTTTACCACGCAGGTCCGCCACATCCTACAGGAATAAATGTTGAGGGGCACTGATGGTGTATTTCATGTGTACTGTGTATGTTAGACTCCAAGATCGATGTCTGAGGCGCCTTAGCTCGTTTTTTTCGTACGAAACTGTGACTTTTGAAAAACTTGAAAAAGTTTACGTTAATAAAGAAATAATACTCGTACACCTAATAATTTACATTTCATAGTGTTCAAATATTTTCTTCATAGTGTTCTAAAGGTAATTTTTTCAGATGTTAAAAATACTATAGGTAATTCTTTTAAAATAAAATTTCAAGTTATGATTTGAAATTTTTTGAAATTACTAAAAATTGTGGACACTGAAACGCTTGCGTTCGGGACACGTGCATTTGGATATTTCATTTTTTGAAATGAGCGCCTTTAAGTGAAGTTTTTTGCAGTGAAATTACTACAAATAGCTGGGACTAAGATAAATTTCATATGCTAATCTTTTCTTATGAGAATAGATATTAAACCTTCTGTACCTCAAAGGTACCCAGTATATGTTGGAATCTTACGGTATGCAATTTATTGATTAATTCGTGTAGGTATGTAAAGGTCGTACGTATAACCAGTAGGTAGTTACCTAAATGAAAGTTTTGATTCCTGTCTGTCTGGCAAAGGAAAGTATACCGGAATTTACGACTCTCATAGGATGAAATGTAGGAGGACAACTATTTACAAGTTCACTGACATAAGGGTTAACGTTGGGAGTTTAATGTTGTAGAATGGTAGATAACTTGATCATTTTGCTGTTCAAATATTTCAATCAAGCGTGCCGCACTGAGGGGGAAAAAAAGTGATAGGGTGCCATAAGTTTATAAAACTTAGGGTGGAAGAACTCTATCATTGAGTTACTTCCCATTATTCAGGTTGTTGGAATTCTATAGTAAAGGGTCGAGCTTCCTGATATAGTTCAATATTAGAGTAGCGGCACCCAGTCACTTGGTTAGGCTTACGGCACCCTAGTTTTTCTGCTCTGGAAGTGCCCGAATGTAAAGAGGTGCAAACGGTCTATTCGGCCTATATTAACACCAAACAAACCCTTGAAGGTACTGGTGTTCACTTGTAAAATCATGATGTCATACACATTGATATATTGCAAGCACTCAGTAGCAGAGGCAAACAAGAGCAGTCTTTGTTTGGACATTTTGCACAAAGCAGGAGATGATTCTGAAGAAATCTTTATTGGAAATGGAAATCTTGAATACTGATCCAGAAATAATGTTCTTCATACGCTGGGCCTTTTTAGTCTCATCCTGGGGAAATTAATATAATAAATACAAAATAGTAAGTAGGTAGGTTTTATGATTCCATTACAATGAACTTGATTGAAATTCAAAAAACTCCTGCACAGTTTGTGATACCAAACCAAAAATCACCGCTGAAAGAAAGAAAGAAAACCCCTCGGAAATTTTGACCTTTTCCACCGACAACAGTTTTCCTTGCTTCAAACAGAAATCAAGGTTAGGGTATACACAACACTTGGTAAAACAAATTAAAATCACTAGGGGAAAGGAAAAACAGATCGCTTTTTTTGTTTTACAATATTATTGTAAAATTGTAAAACAAAAAAAGCGATCTGTTTTTCCTTTCCCCTAGTGAAAAAAAAACCCCTCGGAAATTTTGACCTTTTCCACCGACAACAGTTTTCCTTGCTTCAAACAGAAATCAAGAACATCACACGACTTTCCTTATCCTATTGAATGATGCTTATTTGAGTGTTCTTTTACCCTAACTTTTACAATATCTCTAACCATTTTGTTGCTATAGCTGAAAACTGCCAAAAAACGGTTGAAAACCGCCAAAAAAATGGTCGAAAACCACCAAAAAGCGGTCAAAATACTGCCAACTGCAGCACCTATCTCAACCAAACGTTTTGAGTTGCATCCTTGTCACATTTGTAAACTACATACAAATTTCAAGTCTCTAGCTCTTACCGTTCTTGAGATATTTTGTTTACAGACAGACACACACACACGGATTAATGGCTGAAACTTTATAACTTTAGGCTGAATTGAAAATTTTTCTATAAAACACAAAATTACAGTGCCACAGGCGAAATTTTTTTGAGAAAATATGAGTTGCCCCTTCAAGGTTGCACCTAATACATTTCTATAAAACACAAAATTACAGTGCCACAGGCGAAATTTTTTTGAGAAAATATGAGTTGCCCCTTCAAGGTTGCATAGGTACTTTTTTATGGACCAAAAATTCTCTTTTTTTTTTAGGCTTTGAAAAATTCCCTGACTTTTTTGGATTTTTGTCAATTTTTTGAGAAATTCCCTGACAATTCCCTGACTTTTCCAGTCTCCGTGAAATTCCCTGACAATTCCCGGTTTTCCAGTCTGGACACCCTGATTGTTTGGTGCACTTGTCAATAAAACTGGATACAGAAATATAATATATATTTTAGGCAGTTCCATTTCAAATAAAATTGATTTGAGCCAAGAACAGCAAAGGAGATGGATGAAAACTTGGAAAGTGACAGTGTTCCTGTAATAATGTACCTGATTGCTTGGCACAGTGCACATAAGTATGACAGTTGAAATTCAACATTCAAGATGCTATAACAGGCAAAATGGCCATCTGAATATTATAGTAATAAATAAAGTTGTATTGTATCCAGAACTAAAAAAGCCAAACATCCCAGTCTTTTTTTTTTTTTAATGTGACTTTTAATCTAAATAGAAAGTAAAAATCTGGTATAAACATCACCTGAGCCACCTACCGCAGCCAATTTTTGGTGGAAAATTTAATAAAATACTCCCCATGTAATAAGGGATTATTGAAAGTGTCCAAAAATTGAACTTTTTTTTATTTTTCCAAGTCCCCACTCCGAGCCGCCTATGATACAAACTCACCTGTGACCATTGTTTGATGCACAGGAAACAAAACTCATGCAAACAAGTATCCGTGTAACTTCGATTATTCAACACAAGCAAACATATCGGACATCTAGAGGTCGGTGAAGTTGGACGGTCCCCATCTGAATCATCTTCACTCGGGTTATCATTCTTTTGCTTCTTGCTCGCCTGCTGAATTTCGGGAAGTTCCAGTCTCCGTTTCTGAGTTTGACGGAAAAGTGATTCTGCCATTGTGCAGTCATGAGATGATGTTCTGTCTGTTTAGAGTGAAGCAGCACCAGAGGAGGTATAAGAGATGTTTATAAATATGTATCCTGAAAAAAAAAAAAAAAAAAAAAAAAAAAAAACACAAACATTTTTTCAACATTTTAAAAAAGGGTTTAATAAAAGCCATGTTGCGGGGCCCACTCAGCCTCGTGAGGAAAATGAGTAGCTATGACATATAAATGCGCATAGCGACCGGCAAACCGCGGATACCGCGAACAAACCGCGGATACCGCGAACAAAACGCGAATACCGCGAACAAACCGCGGATACCGCGCACAAAACGCGAATAAGTACCGCGAACAAAACGCGAATACCGCGAACAAACCGCGGATACCGAGAACAAACCGCGAATACCGCGAACAAAACGCGAATACCGCGAAGTTAGGGTTGCCAACCGTACGTTATTTCCCGGAACAATCCGTATTTTTGTCAAAAATCAAATGTTCCGCTGGAACACACCTTTGTTCCGGTTTTTTTCCAAATCTATGGAAAATACGGGAACTGACTAATAAACAGAAAAAAAATACAAAAAAAAGTTGAAAAAGATAAGTAGGTACGGTACGAAAAACACAAAAACCCGCGAGACAAGTAGGTATTTTTTTCAGCCTTTTAGCATGTGATTTTTAGTAACACGGATTCAAAAACGGATTATTTGTCATTTAGTACCTATCCTTGGGTAAAGCAGTTTTACCCAAGGATAGGTACAAGGATGTTTTTATTTCGAATTACTTCATTGGTATTTGCTCTTTTTTTTATTTGATGCAAAATTGTTTTTTTGGGGGGGGAGGGGGGTTGCATGCCTTTGTTCCGGGTAAAAATCGGGAAATCCGTATTTTTTCACCATTTTGTTAGTTTGTACCGTATATGTCGAAAAAAAAGTTGGCAACCCTACTTTCAATAGACATCAATATTGTCGAAACCTTTGTTCCGGGTAAAAATCGGGAAATCCGTATTTTTTCACCATTTTGTTAGTTTGTACCGTATATGCCGAAAAAAAGTTGGCAACCCTAGTACGTAAGCTTTTGATAGGTACTTATAGTAGCTAAACTCTCTAAAATATTTCTATCGAGAAAAGCTCGAGACCTCAAGTAGGTATGGGTAAATAAAATGAGATTTCTAGGTATTGAATATTCAAGAACTTTGCGAGTAAAACAAAGTTTGAAACAACTTCATCTTCTTCGTGAAGGAAGGGGGGGTAAAATAAATATTAGATAGGTAATATTGGAATCTATAAGGTAGGTAAACCATTTTCTGATAACCCAAGTTTTACCCAAAATATAGGTAGGTATCTAGGTACATACCTAGTTCAACAATCCGCGAATACCGCGAACAACTGCAGATACCGCGAGCCAACCGCGAATACCACGAGCAAACCGCGAATAGGTGACTTATTACAGAAGAATCGATGAGGACCTTCCACTTATGAAAATGGAGGGGAAATGAGTAAATTAAGTCCGAACTTCAAACCTATGGTCAAAATGTAGGAGAATCCTCCCCTCAACCCCCTACATTTCCCCTGACCCCTTACATGGTTTTTGGTAGTAGGGGGTCAAGGGGAGGTTTCTTCAGACCTAGATTTTTGTCAGAGCTCATTCTCTCTTCTGCTTTCAGACTGGAAGGTTCTCCCTGCTCCCTCTCTCCTCTCTGTGATATCTCCAAATATTTCAACATGATTTTTTTTTTTCAACAAGAGTTTCCATTAGAGTATTTAAGATGACCAAGGAGTCTTTCCTATGTAACTTTTCACG
This sequence comes from Diaphorina citri, assembly GCF_000475195.1. Classification (NCBI taxonomy): domain Eukaryota; kingdom Metazoa; phylum Arthropoda; class Insecta; order Hemiptera; family Psyllidae; genus Diaphorina; species Diaphorina citri. The sequence continues at coordinate 136,945 of NW_007377909.1, read as the reverse complement.
AGAAATCAATTGGTGTACATGTAAGGGTTCTAGGAATGAAGGTTCACGAAATATGCGCTTGTAACAAGCCAATATCAAAAAAATTCGAAAGTTATATCCACTTTTTTTCTGTGTTTTGGCACTAAAAACTGACCATCGAAAATTTGACCCGATTACATTACTTTCCTTCCTATAGGATAAGGAAAGTAAAAATCATTAGGGGAACTGTAACTACAATCGTATAGTGCAGTAATTTAAAATTCAGTGTAGACTTCAATGTGAGATGGTAGACTTCAGCCCAGGCCCAGGGCAAGACCTCACTTGAACAATGGCAAAGGAAAATTACCTGGGTGTGTAGACTTTGTACTTTCAAGTTCGAAATAAAAATACGTAGAGTGCAAAGTCCAGAAGAGATGTTCGCTGTTAATTCAGAAAAATAATAAAATACTAAAAAAAATCACAAGTTTATTGGAATTTATTGAGATTTCAGAAAGAGTAGAGACATTTGAATTTGAATAAAACAATAAAATAATAAAAAAAAAAAAATACAGAATACCTAGATCTCAGCTGACTGCTGACTGCTGACATTTCTGCTGATTCGATATTCGATAAATCGATAGTCGAAGAATCGATAGCTTGAAATCGATATCCTGAAATATCGATAGCTTCAGGGTGTGTTTATGTACCGGGCTGAGATAGGCCACTCCCGTCCTTTCTCGGCGTGCGGAAAATTATGTGGTAACTTAACACAGCCTTCATGAGCGTGTAAAGTTGGCGGGAAATTCGAAATTTTCATTTTTTTCCCAGCCTCGTGAGGAAAATGAGTAGCTATGACATATAAATGCGCATAGCGACCGGTGCCAGCATGGTAGGTAAACATAACTGCGGATTTTTTTCCGCACCTTGTACAATCTGAATTCATTTTTTAATTTTTATCTCTAGTTTGCACGTTTATATTATACTTTTCATTTATATTTTAGATATTACAAACAAGCGAATCACAAAGCAAACAAAAATAAATATAAAATAACTTTTAAAAATTGCTGCCGGGACAGAGGGTTAGAAAAAATGCCCAACACTCCCACGCTATTCTTACTTAAGTTATTACCACTCCAGTGCAAAACTGTAGAAACAATATCTTATCTCACCTCGTCCGAGCTCATCTCAACCCGGTACATAAACACACCCTCAAATTATGAAAAATCCGGGCTTGAAAAATTTGTCCTCACTTTCCGCTCACTTGACTACTCTCCACAGTAGTCCACAGACCATCAACCTCCTTGAGTTTGTAGATACAACGAGCACAAAATTCCTATTTTTGTTTACATTTGCAACTTTTCGTAGATGGTCTCTCTTTTGACCAAAACTTCGGCGTGTACCATCAGAAAACCGTGAAGTTTATCCGTTTTTATCCGACAAATCGGATAATTCGACAGCCATGGCTCCCCCTAAGAAGGTAAAGTACACTGTTTGCTACTCCTTTCTATTCTGAAAGCTTGATTTTAGAAGTGTCTCTGCTCAGTACGTCAACTTTTCAATATGGCTCTCTTCTGTGGTCTTTGGACAAATGGTCCACCTCCACTTTCCATGAGAGCTACCTATCCTGGGATTTTGCCTGGAAAACTCTTGTTGGCTGTCAATTTCGCTCGATTCTCTTCTTTCGAATATGATGGAGTTGAATATTTAACTTCCTTTTCGTAAATTTGAGAGTTTGGTATCAAAGGCTAAGGACCTCTTTCTTGTAGAGAGATGTACCTATCTAATTGTTTTGTAGTTGAAGAGAATATAAGACAAGCTGGTCGTACCTACTGCTGGAATAAGCTATTCTTCACCAATTCACAATACAGTGTCAAAATTTCATACCTACTTTGGCTGGTACTGAACCCACTCACTGCTGATTGCCAAGTCTGGTTGCTACAACAACTGATAATTGCCAGGCAAGTGCCTCGACAACTACATCACATGTGTGAGTAAAGTTATTAAATGTGCAAATATTAAAGTGTTGAATAAACAACAAGTAATGTGTTTCCAACCAAATAATTTGTGATTCTTGATGTTTTGTTAATTGTTTTTTTTTTTTTTTTTTTTTTTTTTCCAACCAAAAAATTTTTGTTTCTTTATGTTTTTTTAATTTTTTTTTTTTTTTTTTTTTTTTTTCTCTTTTCTAGCTCGGAAAAAAGAAGGTGGTTGGAAAGAGCAAGAAAGTTGCACCAGCCCCATTGGCTGTCAAGAAAGTCGAGGTGAAGAAAGTTGTCAATCCTCTGTTTGAAAAGAAAGCCAGAAACTTTGGAATTGGTAAGTTCAACTTGGGATAGGTACTTAAAGCAGAGGCATTTCTGTGGCCCATTTCCCAAACAAGAGGAGTTTAACTGTTTCAAAAAAAAAAAAAAAAAAAATCCAATTTTTCTTCTTAAAATTCAATCAAATCAAAGAGTCTTATCATTATAACATCCAATTTATATATAGTCTCAATAAATTTAGGCCACTTAAAAGGTAATGATGATGAAAGAGATATTTGCTAGCTGAGAGTTTCATGCTGACAAGACCTTACCACCAAGATCTCTGAGTTATCTTTACACCAAACTAATATTTCTTGTTCTTTGCCTTATCCCATTGAAGTGGTGTCGGCATTTTGCGTCAGGCTCTTCCAAACTAATATTTGATATGAACTAATTTTTGAGTGTCAATAATCTACTAGTCTAAGTACATAATTTTGATAAAGAAATCAGTTGATAAAGAACTTGATAAAGAAATCAGTTAACAGTGATGATCAAAGAGTTATTTGCTAGCTGAGAATTTCATGCTGACAGCAGCTTACCACCAAGATCTCTGAGTTACAAGAGTCTTCTAATTTTTATTTAATATACATACATTGGTCTTCTTAAAAAAAAAAGGTTATTTTGTCATTATGTTTATGTGTAGGTACCCTTGCAGTAGGAACATATTCTTATACAGGCTAGAAGTTCATTTTTTAAATGGCCCATCTAAAATGTTTCATCCTCAAAATTGCAAGTTATGGGGAGATGCAATAACAATGATGATGAAAGAGTTATTTGCTAGCTGAGAGTTTCATGCTGACAATAGCTTACCACCAAGATCTCTGAGTTATTTTTAGCTTCCCCTGTAGACAACATTTTTTTTTTTTAATTTTTTTTTTTTTTTTAATTTTTAATTATAACAATTTGTACCTGTATTTAACATGGAAAGTCATTTGTACCCACGTTGAAGTATGCTTAGCAGAGAATAGAACCCCATTCTTTGGCTTGATATGATTGACAATCCAATGAATCATTTCCCCTGGATGGATCTGTTGTTTCAAGATTGGGGTCTCTCCAATTTCGACAATCAAAAAGTTTCCATTCCCTTCTGTCTTGTGTGTGCTCTTCTCGTTCATGTTGTCCCTGCTACTTGTCTGAAATTAGGCTGTGGTTATGTACCGGGTTGAGATAGGCCATTCCCGTCCTTTCTTGGCGTGTTGAATATGATGTGGTAATTTAAACTTAACACAGCCTTCATGAGTTACCACTCCAATGCAAAACTGTAGAAACAATATCCTATCTCACCTCCAAGCTCATCTCAACCTGGTACATAACCACAGCCCTAATCATTTATTTTTATTTCCTTACTCTTTTTTGTGTTTAACCTAACCCTATAATAACACTGGTCACTGCTTGTTTGTGCCAGTTCCTTTGGTAGCAATCTTCCACTGATGCGACTTCTGCACAAGTACCATCCTCTTCTTTGCCTTTTCCTTACGGTTGTTATTTCCTTCTTCTCTGTAGGTCAAGATATCCAGCCAAAGCGTGATCTGAGTCGTTTCGTCAAGTGGCCCAAGTACATCCGTATCCAACGTCAGAAGGCCGTGCTTCAGAAGAGGCTCAAGGTCCCGCCCCCCGTACATCAGTTCACACAGGCCGTGGACAAACAAACAGGTAATTGAATGTTTTCTTTTAAATTCAAGCAAGGTTTTTATTTATAATTTTGAATTTATTTTGTACCAAACACATGAGACCTTGTCACCTTGTTTAGACTGTGGGAGTTAAGGGACTTCAGTCTCATTTTGGCAGTATAAACAGAGTATATTCTATTCTATTTTCTGACTTGAAACTTGTGTGGCCATTATTTCCTTCTTCTCTGTAGGTCAAGATATCCAGCCAAAGCGTGATCTGAGTCGTTTCGTCAAGTGGCCCAAGTACATCCGTATCCAGCGTCAGAAGGCTGTGCTTCAGAAGAGGCTCAAGGTCCCGCCCCCCGTACATCAGTTCACACAGGCCGTGGACAAACAAACAGGTAACAGAATGTTTTCTTTTAAATTCAAGCAAGGTTTTTATTTATAATTTTGAATTTATTCTGTACCAAACACATGAGACCTTGTCACCTTGTTTAGACTGTGGAAGTTAAGGGACTTCAGTCTCATTTCGGCAGTATAAATAGAAAATATTCTATTCTATTTTCTGACTTGAAACTTGTGTGGCCGAGTGGGTATCACAATAAACTTTCACTTTAAAAGTCCTGGGTTCCATTCTTAGCAGTGTTTGAAAAAAAAAAAAACTAGCACTTATAGCTTTGCTGTACTTAAGTAGGTAATAGAAAGCAAAAAAGTATAAAGATGACTGTGATGATGAAAGAGATATTTGCTAGCTGAGAGTTCATGCTGACAAGACCTTACCACCAAGATCTCTGAGTTATCTTTACACTGAACTAATCTAATTTGAGTGTCTAATTAACCCAAAATCAATCCTATAACTACTTGCTAGGTACAGATTGTGAATCAAAAAAGAAACAGTTAACAGTGATGACAGAAGAGTTATTTGCTAGCTGAGAGCTGCATGCTGACAGCAGCTTACCACCAAGATCTCTGAGTTATCTTTGATTGTTCAATATTGATCCTTCTTTTATTGTAATTGTTTGGTTTTCAATATTCCTGAGGGTATAATTATTATTGTTTTCAATTGCTCTTTTTTTCACACACTATATAAAAGCACACTCCGAGGCTTAGGTGTAGGGGAAAAGAGCCCTAAAAGAAGGGTTAAGTATCTATGAAACTTTTCATTATTTTCCAAGTGCTGTAATATAAAATACAGCAGGTTGATTGCACTGATTGTTAAAAAATTACTTTGTTCTTTTACACTCTCTTTTTTTCAGCATCCCAGCTGTTCAAATTCCTCGAGAAGTACCGGCCCGAGTCATGGGAGGCCAAGAAGCAACGGCTGAAGGCCCGTGCTGAGAAGAAGATTGCCAAGAAGGAAGACACGCCCACCAAGAAGCCGAACCAAATCAAACAGGGCACGAACACTGTGACTCGGCTGGTGGTGAAGAAGAAGGCGTCCCTCGTCATCATCGCTCATGATGTAGACCCAATTGAGGTGAGTTTAAGGATTGGAATAGACAGCCTAGTTAGCATTATAAAAATACAGCCAGCCTAGTTGGCTGAAAGGTTAGTACGTCTGCCTTTCAATCGCTAGGTCGCGGGTTCGATTCCCGCCCGGGTCGAATTTTATCCTAAACAGATAGTTTGTTCTCGGAACGTCTGGCTTTCCTCCTATCCTGTCATTCTTCTCTCTTCGATTTCGGGACGATAAGACCTTAGATGTTACGCTTTGAGCTTATTGTCAGTATTACCCTTCAGAATCATGAATGTTTCTAGACGTTTGATGAAATTAGTAAATGTTTCATCTTCCTGATACGGAACAAAAGTCAAATTTGAAGTAAACCTCTAAAAAAAAGCTGTGTAAGATGAAATACCTAGTCTAAGATGGTCGTTTTGAAACTGCATTTTATCTAGTGTATGATTTTTTCCAAAATATCTCGCGGAACCCTTGCCGTCAGCTCGCGGAACCCCTAGGTTTCGCGGAACACCAATTAAGAAACACTGGTCTAATTAACCGAAAATCAATCCTATAACTACTTGCTAGGTACAGATTTCGAATCAAAAAAGAAACAGTTAACAGTGATGACAGAAGAGTTATTTGCTAGCTGAGAGTTTCATGCTGACAGCAGCTTACCACCAAGATCTCTGAGTTATCTTTGATTGTTCAATATTGATCCTTCTTTTATTGTAATTGTTTGGTTTTCAATATTCCTGAGGGTATAATTATTATTGTTTTCAATTGCTCTTTTTTTCACACACTAGAACTCCACTCCGAGGCTTAGATGTAGGGAAAACAGCCCTAAAGGGTTAAATATCTATGAAACTTTTCATTATTTTCCAAGTGCTGTAATATAATATTAAAAACAGCAGGTTGTTTGCACTGATTGTTAACTTGTAAAACTTAAAATTACTTTGTTCTTTTACACTCTCTTTTTTTTTCAGCATCCCAGCTGTTCAAATTCCTCGAGAAGTACCGGCCCGAGTCCTGGGAGGCCAAGAAGCAACGGCTGAAGGCCCGTGCTGAGAAGAAGATTGCCAAGAAGGAAGACACGCCCACCAAGAAGCCGAACCAAATCAAACAGGGCACAAACACTGTGACTCGGCTGGTGGTGAAGAAGAAGGCATCCCTTGTCATCATTGCTCATGATGTAGACCCCATTGAGGTGAGTTGAAAGTTGTGGTTTTTGCCTTGTAACCACTAGGGCATGGGTTCGATTCCCTTCCGGGGCAGATTTTATCCTGAATAGATAATGTTCATTCTTGGAACAGCTGGCTTTCTTCTGTCCTGTCTTACTTCTCTCTTTGATTTTGGGATGATAAGAACTTAGTAGCTACAGTTCCCTCTGTCAAACCTTAACACGTTCAGGGCCTTTTTTGCTACTCGCACCCTGGTAAAATCGATTTTTTTTCATTTTTTTTACATTTTTTACTTAAATACCTTGTTTAAAGTTTTTTAAAATACTTTGAATTGAAACCCCTGAACTTTTCCCTATTGATTTTAATTTGTCCCTAAAAGTTTTATCCTGAATGGATAATGTTCATTCTTGGAACAGCTGGCTTTCTTCTGTCCTGTCTTACTTCTCTCTTTGATTTTGGGATGATAAGAACTTAGTAGTTACAGTTCCCTCTGTCAAACCTTAACACGTTCAGGGCCTTTTTTGCTACTCGCACCCTAGTAAAATCGATTTTTTTTTTTTCATTTTTTTTACATTTTTTACTTAAATACCTTGTTTAAAGATTTTTAAAATATGTTGAATTGAAACCCCTGAATTTTTCCCTATTGATTTTAATTTGTCCCTAAAAGTTACCTTGTTTAAAAATATTTTTTTTTATCAGTTATTTTATTTTAATCAATACATATTCTTTTTGTGATTCCAGCTGGTGCTCTTCCTCCCTGCCTTGTGCCGTAAGATGGGCATCCCCTACTGTATTGTCAAAAGTTTCAATTTTTTTTTTTTTTTTTTTTTTTTTTTCCTCAGTGTATTCTCATTTCGGCAACTTCCAGTCTCTTTTCATGCACCTTATTCATCGCCCACGTTTCTGCCCCACATATCATAGCAGGTCTCGCCCACAATTCTGTCACACTTTTCCATTCATCTTCACTTCAAACTCATTTTCTTATCACACATAGTGCACCTGGCATTTTCTTCCTGCTCATCCAAGCAGCACTAACTCTATTCTATTCGATACATACACCAGGGCTGTATTTTGGGGGGAGGCGAGGGTGGGCCCGCCTCCCCCCCGACCTCGAGCTTCATTTTTCTCCTTTACTGGACGTCAGACTCCGAAAAATTGGGGTCGAGGGGGGCCGGCCACTCCCTTAGTGCCAAAGGCAAGTCCAGACTGGGCTGGCTCATGAGACGAAAGACCTGCACCGCTGTAGCTCTCACACAGGTAAATTATTTCTTATTGTGGAGGTACCTTTACACAGTATAATAGTGCCAAAGGCAAGTCCAGACTGGGCTGGCTCATGAGACGAAAGACCTGCACCGCTGTAGCTCTCACACAGGTAAATTATTTCTTATTGTGGAGGTACCTTTACACAGTATAATAGTGCCAAAGGCAAGTCCAGACTGGGCTGGCTCATGAGACGAAAGACCTGCACCGCTGTAGCTCTCACACAGGTAAATTATTTCTTATTGTGGAGGTACCTTTACACAGTATAATAGTGCCAAAGGCAAGTCCAGACTGGGCTGGCTCATGAGACGAAAGACCTGCACCGCTGTAGCTCTCACACAGGTAAATTATTTCTTATTGTGGAGGTACCTTTACACAGTATAATAGTGCCAAAGGCAAGTCCAGACTGGGCTGGCTCATGAGACGAAAGACCTGCACCGCTGTAGCTCTCACACAGGTAAATTATTTCTTATTGTGGAGGTACCTTTACACAGTATAATAGTGCCAAAGGCAAGTCCAGACTGGGCTGGCTCATGAGACGAAAGACCTGCACCGCTGTAGCTCTCACACAGGTAAATTATTTCTTATTGTGGAGGTACCTTTACACAGTATAATAGTGCCAAAGGCAAGTCCAGACTGGGCTGGCTCATGAGACGAAAGACCTGCACCGCTGTAGCTCTCACACAGGTAAATTATTTCTTATTGTGGAGGTACCTTTACACAGTATAATAGTGCCAAAGGCAAGTCCAGACTGGGCTGGCTCATGAGACGAAAGACCTGCACCGCTGTAGCTCTCACACAGGTAAATTATTTCTTATTGTGGAGGTACCTTTACACAGTATAATAGTGCCAAAGGCAAGTCCAGACTGGGCTGGCTCATGAGACGAAAGACCTGCACCGCTGTAGCTCTCACACAGGTAAATTATTTCTTATTGTGGAGGTACCTTTACACAGTATAATAGTGCCAAAGGCAAGTCCAGACTGGGCTGGCTCATGAGACGAAAGACCTGCACCGCTGTAGCTCTCACACAGGTAAATTATTTCAAGCAAGGTCTTCTACAACAGTTAACATTTATGTGTTATGTTATTAAACTCTTGTAATACACAGGAGACCTTGTTTAGACTACGGGAGTAAAGGAACTTTTCAGTCTCATTCTTCCAGTATAAATGGGGTATATTTCGAAAAATGGAACGACTTTCGGTTCCATTTTACATAAGACCTTCTGTAGACTGTGATATTAAAGGCACTTTTCAGTCTTGTTCTTCCAGTTTAATATAAACAGGGTATATTTCGAAAAATGGAACGACTTTCGGTTCCATTTTACATGAGACCTTCTGTAGACTGTAATATTAAAAGCACTTTTCAGTCTTGTTCTTCCAGTTTAAACAGGGTATATTCTGTTCTATCATATCCTTGGCTGGGAGGCCTAGGAGATGTTTTTATTTGTAATTAATTATTCAAAAATTAAGAAATCATATTAAAAAAAAAAATCTATTCTAATCTAATCTATTCTCTTCTCTCTCCCCGTGTTCCCAGGTGGACTCGAGTGACAAGGCCAACCTGGCCAAGCTGATCGAATCCGTCAAGGTCAACTTCACCGATCGCTACGATGAAATCCGTCGCCAGTGGGGAGGCGGCAGTCTGGGCTCCAAGTCGGCGGCGCGCATTGCCAAGCTGGAGCGCGCCAAGGCCAAGGAGTTGGCGCAGAAAGTTTAGACAGTCCTGATACGTGCGCGCGCGGTCCCCGGCAAGACGTCTGTAATCCGGTACGATATATCGCGTGGCTAACCTGAACACTGGCGTGGTTAGACACGGGGCTAGGCTTGGCTTAGCTTGCCTTGGATAGCCTTGGCTTGCCATGGCTTAGCTTGGCGTAAAAACTCGGTTCAAACCCCCATCTGTGAACCCTTGTAAGACCAAAACTTCCGGGCCGCGGGAATTCAATCTTCTGACGTCTAAATCCAACACCTTCTTCATTAGAGCGAAAAATCTACCGAATATCTTCTCGTTTTGGCTACCAGATGCTTTTTCTTTCGCTCTAATAATACACGGTAGTGCAGATTTATCTTTCCCTGTCTTGACTTCTGTGACTTTTTTTTATTACCTGTTGATTTATTTTGTAAAATATATGAAGAGTACCCATCCGTAAAAGCAATGCTTGTGCCACAGGAAACAGAAAGGGCGATTTCTGCGGACTTTCAGTCCCCAAACAAGTTTTATTCTTCATCTTCCTCTCCTTCTCAGAGATTTGATAGAAGAACTCTAGAATCAGTACAGAGAAAATTTTTACGCCTACTTGCCTACAAAGATATGAAGTATTTTTTTCTAACATGCCCTGATTTTAAAGTCACCCTGTACATTTGAAAACACGAGGGCAGGGACCCCCTGGTGGGAACTAATTGAACTCAACCCTAACCCTAACCCCAACCCTAGAGCCTAGGGGTAGAGACCACACCCATAACCCCAATGTGGTAAAGGTGCTCTCCCCACCTACATATATTAGCCCATAAGAGGCGTTTATTATTATTATTTTTTTTTTAATTGGATCTTGCTGAAATTTAATAACTCTGGACCGGCACTGAGTAAATATGTCAAATAATAATAATAGGTAATAGTGCTTATTTATACTGCTCGCATAGGACTGAAAAGTCCCTTTACTCCAGTAGTAGGCTACTACTATTATTATGGTCAAATTCTCAAATTATTTTGAGGATAAAATTCCATACCTCGGCTGGGATTGAACCCACGCCCTCCTGTTTACCAGGCGAGCGCCTTGACCACTACACCACCGAGGCAGGGTTGTTTTCTAACTTATAGACAAATCCCCGATGCACTCTGACGTGGAGCGACTGAGATATTAGCGAAAAAGAGAGAAGGATTTGGTCAAGTTTGGTGTGACTTTAATGTAGGCCTCGGCTCTCATGGGTTAGGGCCTGATTTAGGGTCACACACACACAACCCAAAACATGTGCTCGCCGGGTGTGAGAGACTTGAAATAATAATAATGATGATATTTATAACATTGAAGAAATAATAATAATATTTGATCCCTCCATAGTGTTACTAGAGAGGTCCCTCATTTGAAGATAAGGCACGTTCCTTTAGATTTCAGATAACTTTGTTTGTGTTCTTGAGATTACTATAGACTCCATTGAGGTATAAGGTATTGATATTGTGAGCTATTGAGAATACCTATCTCAGAACTAAAAATCAATTTTTTTCAAGAGGTTTGATAGAGGGAACTGCAACTGCTAAGATTTGGAGCGACTGAGATATTAGCGAAATAGAGAGAAGTTTTTGGTCAAGTTTGGTGTGACTTTAATGTAGGCCTCGGCTCTCATGGGTTAGGGCCTGATTTAGGGTCACACACACAACCCAAAACATGTGCTCGCCGGGTGTGAGAGACTTGAAATAATAATCATAATGATGATCATAAGAATAATATTTATAATAGGAATCATAGGTAGTAGTAGTAACAATAATAATATTGATCCCTCCATAGTGTTACTAGAGAGGTCCCTCATTCGAAGATAAGGCACGTTCCTTTAGATTTCAGATAACTGTGTTTGTGTTTGGGTTCTTGAGATTACTATAGACTCCATTGAGGTATAAGGTATTGATCTATTGATATTGTGAGCTATTGAGAATACCTATCTCAGAACTAAAAAATCAATTTTTTCAAGAGGTTTGATAGAGGGAACTGCAACTGCTAGGGTCTTATCGTCCCGAAATCGAAGAGAGAAGGAAGACAGGATAGGAGAAAGCCAGCCGTTCTGAGAACGAACCTTATCGGTTGAAATCCTTGACACAAGCTTGCCTTGGATCCGTTTTTCTTACATATTTAAAACTCGGTCCAAGTCAGCCTACTTAGCTTGGAAGGTCTTGTAAGCGCTAGGTAGCGGATTCCTAAACAAGTAAGGTTCGTTCTCGGAACGGCTAGCTTTCTCCTCTCTTGTCGTTTTTCTCTCAATTTCGGGACAGTAATGCAGACCTCCGTTGTTACAATTCCCTCTATCAAACATCTTGAAAGTAAAAATCCCTGTTTATGATAAAATCCGCCCCGGGCGGGAATCGAACCCGCGGCCTAGCGCTTACAAGGCAGACGCACTACCAACTAAGCAAACTAGGCTGGCACGAACTTTCATATTTATGCTAACTAAAGTTAACTTTTCCAAGAAAATACATAATATTAGCAAAACATAGGTGATAGCAATATATAATAGCAAAATATAATCATTTACTATCTATACGAGTAGGTAGGGGAAGGTTGGGTAAAACCGTATGGTCGATAAAACCGTATAGTCCTACTTTCCAATAGAACGAGTGGGTACCAATCATTAGCATGTAATTAATGTTAACAAAGGTTTTAATTTTCCTGTTGCTACCCTCCGATGTGTGTCAAAAGTTTTTGTGTCTGATAATTAAAATATTTTTGTGACACTTATTTCAAAGAATTCCGATGTTCCTGTGATTTAATTTCTATGTACCTAACTACGTACCTGATTTAATTTCTATGTACCTAACTACATCATCATAAAATAAAATGTTGAAACCCTCATTTTATGAAAAATTAGCACTTCCTCTTGATTTTTATACTACATTGTACATTCATGCTATTTTTATGTGTACCTATACGGTTTTACCGTACCAGTACGCCAAAACCGTATACTTTGACTTTTTTTTTGAAAACTGGTCTGTAAGTCAAAATTGGGAGACTTTCATCATATAACACGAGACACAGACATTACAAACATCATGCCCAACATTAGAAACAATTATGGAGCATCAACTTTCGAACATCAAATACCTAAATTGTTATAGAGAAGGAAGACAGGATAGGAGAAAGCCAGCCGTTCCGAAAACGAACATTATCCCATCAGGATAAAATCCGCCCCGGGCGGGAATCGGACCCGCGGCCTAGCGTTTACAAGGTAGACGCGCTACCAACTAAGCTAACCAGGCTGGCTTACCATTTTTCATTAAGGGCTTAGCTTTAACTTCTAGTAATATAGCCAACGGCTTGGTCATGCACCTTTTTTATGTATTTTTGAATAAAGTACTGACTCTCAACCTGGAGGTGCTGGGTTCGAATCCCAGCCAGGACGGAAATTTTCTAACCTAACTTTTCCGTTCCTGGATAGGCATGGATGTAAAAGAATGTGTCTTGAAGTAATGCGAAAGCGGAGCCGAGGTACATAAAAATGATCTATTAAAGGGGGTTTAGCCAGCCTAGTTAGCTTAGTTGGTAGTGCGTCTGCCTCGCAAGCGCTAGGCCGCGGGTTTGATTCCCGCCCGGGGCGGATTTTATCCTGATGGGATAATATTCGTTCTCGGAACGGCTGGCTTTCTCCTATCCTGTCTCCTCAGACCATAGCAGTTACAGTTCCCTCTATCAAACCTCTTAAAAAAGTAAAAATGGACATTGACCTAGGGTTAAGGTGAGTCTTTCCATTCTCACATTGTAGAATCGCGGGTTCGATTCCCGCCCGGGGCGAATTTTATCCTGATGGGATAATGTTCGTTCTCGGAACGGCTGGCTTTCTCCTATCCTGTCTCCTAAGACCATAGCAGTTACAGTTCCCTCTATCAAACCTCTTTAAAAAGTAAAAATGGACATTGACCTAGGGTTAAGGTAAGCCTTTCCATTCTCACATGGCAGAAAAGACTAGAGTTCGTGGTCTGTTTAAATATTGACTCAGTGCACTGATGTAAACAGTGATTAATTTTATTACTGTTCAAGACAGGGGTTCCCAGACTGTTTTCCTCTTTCATAGGAAGGTAGGCACTATGGGGAGATATTTTAGAATTCAAGGGTAAAAAAAAACTTGAATAGCCAAAGTGCCCACCTAATTTAGCCAAACGCCTATCCAAATTGAAAATAGCTCAGAATGCCAATGGGCGCCCGACAAACGCCCACAGGTGGGCGATATCGCCCAGTTTGAGAATGGCTGGTTCAAGGCATCAATTAAAAAATAATAAAATAAAATCAACATTGATTATGATTAGTGATTACTAATATGTACTTATTGACTAGGTAGGGACACACGAGCCCTTTTGTTTTAATATGATTATGAGAATCAGAATCACCGCAAGTCGGGGTATTAATGATCCGTGAGGGTAACTGTGTCCACCTGATTTTTATTATTATTCTTTTCAAATAGTTTGATAGAGGGAACTGTAACTGTTAGGGTCTTATTGAAGAGAGTATGTACTTATTGACTAGGTAGGGACACACGAGCCCTTTTGTTTTAATATGATTATGAGAATCAGAATCACCGCAAGTCGGGGTATTATTGATCCGTGAGGGTAACTTTGTCCACCTGAGTTTTATTCTTTTCAAGTAGTTTGATAGAGTGAACTGTAACTGTTAGGGTCTTATTGAAGAGAGAAGGAAGACAGGATTGGAGAAAACCAGCCGTTCTGCGAACGAACCTTATCCGACAAAGATAAAATCCGCCCCGGGCGGGAATCGAACCCGCGACCTAGCGCACCACCCGAACTAACTAGGCTGGCGATATCGGGAAGGTCGACACTAAAATATAGCATTCCAACACAATAATCAGGGGAAGTAACCCTATAATAAAGTTCTCCCAACCTAACTTGTGGCACCCTATCAGTTTTTTACTTTCCTTATTCTATAGGAAGGAAAGTAATGTAATCGGATCAAATTTTCGATGGTCAGTTTCTAGAGTCAAAACACTTCGTTCTCGGAACGGCTGGCTTTCTCCTATCCTGTCTTCCTTCTCTCTTCGATTTCGGGACGATAAGACCATAACCAGCCGCTCTGCGAACGAACCTTATCCGACAAAGATAAAATCCGCCCCGGGCGGGAATCGAACCCGCGACCTAGCGCACCCTCCGAACTAACTAGGCTGCCGATATCGGGAAGGTCGACACTAAAATATAGCATTCCAACACAATAATCAGGGGAAGTAACCCTATAATAAAGTTCTCCCAACCTAACTTGTGGCACCCTATCAGTTTTTTACTTTCCTTATCCTATTGGAAGGAAAGTAATGTAATCGGGTCAAATTTTCGATGGTCAGTTTTTAGAGTCAAAACACGTTTTGAAGTCCCTAGAGCCTAAATCCAAAGTTTCAGCCATTGGTCCGTGTGTGTGTGTGTGTGTGTGTGTGTGTGTGTGTGTGTGTGTGTGTGTGTGTGTGTGTGTGTGTGTGTGTGTGTGTGTCTGTCTGTCTGTAAACAAAATATCTCGAGAACGGTAAGAGCTAGAGACTTGAAATTTGAAAACAAAATATCTCGAGAACGGTAAGAGCTAGAGACTTGAAATTTTGTATGTAGCTGTCAAATGTGACAAGGATGCGACACGAAACGTATGGTTGAGATGGTTGCTGCGTTTGGCGGTATTTTGACCGCTTTTGGACAGATTACGACCGTTTTTTGGCGGTTTTCAGCTATAGCGACAAAACGGTTAGAGATAAACGGTTAGAGATATTGTAAAAATTAGGGTAAAAGAACACTCAAATAAGCATCATTCAATAGGATAAGGAAAGTCGTGTGATGTTCACACCAGATTTTTTTTTTTTTTTCCTCAGTGTATTCTCATTTCGGCAACTTCCAGTCTCTT
This sequence comes from Diaphorina citri, assembly GCF_000475195.1. NCBI lineage: Eukaryota > Metazoa > Arthropoda > Insecta > Hemiptera > Psyllidae > Diaphorina > Diaphorina citri. The sequence continues at coordinate 121,609 of NW_007377909.1, read as the reverse complement.
TTCATGCACCTTATTCATCGCCCAAGTTTCTGCCCCACATATCATAGCAGGTCTCGCCCACAATTCTGTCACACTTTTCCATTCATCTTCAAACTCGATTTTCTTATCACATAGTACACCTGGCATTTTCTTCCTGCTCATCCAAGCAGCACTAACTCTATTCTATTCGATACATACACCAGGGCTGTATTTTGGGGGGAGGCGAGGGTGGGCCCGCCTCCCCCCCGACCTCGAGCTTCATTTTTCTCCTTTACTGGACGTCAGACTCCGAAAAATTGGGGTCGAGGGGGGCCGGCCACTCCCTCCCCTATCTTCATTTTTCTCCTGTACTGTAGGCCAGACTTCAAAATTTTGAAGCATCCCCCCCGTCCATTAGTGCTTCGACCCTCGCCCCCCCCCCCTATCCTGGATACGGCCCTGTTATTCAATATACATTTCATGGGGCTGGGGGAGAAAATGAAAATACTGAAATGGAATAGAATAGTCAATAGAGCTTGTGGCGTACCCATCTGGTGTACTCAATAAATAATAATAAATGGTATAGCCATCCGTAAAAGTATACGCTTGTGTCACGGGTGGGGATAAAAGGGGAGGAATAATGACGTGGGTGAACGATATGCTATCCTTAAACCCATTCTCACTTGTGACTTTCATCCTTTTTTTTTTTTTTTTTTTTTTTTGTGAATGGTGATCCCACACTTCACACGACACGATTTTTTTTCCGACCAAGTAGAAACTGGTTCTTAGGGGGCCCAAATTTTCCCCAGTTTACTATACATTTATTTGTTCTTTTTTTTCTGATTGATGAATCATTCAGAACTAAGAGGAGACTGCAAGAATGGTAGGTAAAACCTTTTTACTTTCTTTATCCTATATAGGAAGGAAAGTCATGTTTTTAATATCAAAGGTGAAAAAAAAGTCTGAGTCATGAATGTTTACCTAAGCTCCTTCTCCTTAGCAATTGAGAAATCACATTAAAAGAGGTTTGAATTTTGGACTTTGGTAGATACCTAAGCAATTGAGGAGCTGGGTGCAAAAAGGGAAATATGGATTTTTTGCCCTTTTTGCGTAAAACGGTTTTTTGAATAGACCGTGGTGCGCTCTATCTTCCAGCGTTTGAACTGCAGTGATAACTTTTTTTTCGATGAGTTACAGCGTTTTTTGTAAACACACTTTTCAAGGATTTTGATGAAAAATTGAAAACTTTAAATTTAAATATCTCAGTTTGATGATTTTCATTTATTGTCCTTTTTGCACCCAGCTCCTCAATTGAGAAATCACATTTATAGATTTAATAAAGGTTTGAATTTTGGACTTTGGTGTCTAGGGAGGTACCTACCCATATGAACAAATAAAATACTTTTTTCCAGGCCCTTTTTGATCAATAGTCATCGGACAGCCACGCTTCTGGTGTGTCGGATTCCGGATCACTCCGGTGATCTCCTTTGTTAAGCCGGCTCAGCCGATCCAAACGGCTCCGGTAATTCCACGAACGCGACTTCATCTCTTCGGACGAATCCGTCTTTTCTCGTGAGTTTCCGAGATCGTCCGAGCCTTTGAGACTCTCTTTCGACCCTTTGAGGCGATCTTTCGAGCCTTTGAGACACTCTTTCGAGCTTCTCTCAACGCCCATGGTGTTGGTTTCGCTCCTCACCTCGGATCTGGACCGCCACGATTCGTTTCGTAGACGATGTTTGAAATCGTTGAGCGTGTAGCGTTTCCGCGTTTTGGGAACGGCTCGTCTCTGGGGCAAGTCGGTGTCATCGCTGTCCGGGGCGCTCGCTGTTAACATTTCGGGAACAGCTGGCGGCTTTTGCGATGTCGAAACTTTCCCAGATTTGGTGAGATTGAAATTTTATTTTTGATTTTTTGAACCGTAGAAATAATGGAACACCGAGTCTTCAGACAGAATTGAATTGAATTTGGACAAATTGAATCGAAATTATCGAAGAAGAATTTTCAGAATTACAACCCAATGTTTTTGGACCCAATACAACCCAAGGACATTCAGTGGTTTAATTTTGACATTCTTCTAAGGGTCTTACACGGTTCCAATAATTTCCAGCCGCGGGTTCGATTCCCGCCCGGGGCGGATTTTATCCTGATGGGATAATATTCGTTCTCGGAACGGCTG
>NW_007377909.1:94364-118655 GCF_000475195.1 Diaphorina citri | reverse complement strand
AAAAAAAAAAAAAAAAAAAAAAAAAAATGAAGAAATGGAAGACGAAAAAGAATAAGCGACCAATTTTTCATTTTGACACTCTTGACATAAATAATAATAATAATAATAATAATAATAATAATAATAATAATAATAATAATAATAATAATAATAATAATAATAATAATAATAATAATAATAATAATAATAATAATAATAATAATAATAATAATAATAATAATAATAATAATAATAATAATAATAATAATAATAATAATAATAATAATAATAATAATAATAATAATAATAATAATAATAATAATAATAATAATAATAATAATAATAATAATAATAATAATAATAATAATAATAATAATAATAATAATAATAATAATAATAATAATAATAATAATAATAATAAATAAATATTAAAATAAAATTAAAACATTCGACGTATGACGAGGTTCGCGACTGTCGACTGGAGGGATTTTTTTTTCGTTCAAAAACGGGAATTTTTCGATTTCTTTGGCGGGATTTTTTCGACCTTCGCGTGGATTAGCGGGAATCGAACGTTCGACCTTCGCGCGTGGATTAGCCATATTTTCCCTTTCGCTCTCCCCCCTTCCGAAGGTAGTTTCCAATCTTTTGGCGTGAAAACGCCTGTACTAAATCATAGGAAAAAGAGGGGAAACGATCTTCAGGAGAGGGGTGATTCCGAAAGGATTTTTTTATTTATTAAGAAAAGTTTGATAGAGGGAATTGTTGCTAAGGTCTTCTCGTCCCGAAATCAAAGAGAAAAGAAAGACAGGATAGGAGAAAGCCAGCCATTCCGAAAACCTCATCCCTTTAGGATAAAATTAAGTTCTCCAAGGGAGATTGCCAGCCTAGTTAGCTTGGAAGGTCTAGGTTTGATCCCCGTCCGGGGCGGGTTTTATCCTAAATACATAACACAAGGTTCGTTCTCGGAACGACTGGTTTTCTCCTATCCTGTCTTCCTTCTCTCTTCGCTTTCGGGACAATAAGACCTTAGCAGTTACAAAGCCAACGCGCTACCAACCAAAAGCTAACTAGGCTGGCTAAAACACAACTATTCTAGGGTATAAGCTAAAGGGGTGGCGATTAGCAAACTGTGGGAAAAATTGTCGAAACGGGGAAATTTTCGACTGGGATTTTTCGACCTTCATTAACTCTAGGGCACTCAACTTCCTATTTGTTGTTCTGTTTGAGACAACGGAGAAAGAGAACAATTTTATTCTAATTATTAAGTGTTGTTAGTATTGTCTTATTTGTCAGAAGTATTATATTCTTTATGAGAAGTTACTCTCGAAAATCTTGAGCGGTTATCTAGTCCCCAACTCCCCAATCAGTCGTCAGTCCGTCAGTCGTAGAAGTGATTACCTACACACAAACTAGCAAACTGTGGGAAAAATTGTCGAAACGGGGAAATTTTCGACTGGGATTTTTCGACCTTCATTAACTCTAGGGCACTCAACTTCCTAATTGTTGTTCTGTTTGAGACAACGGAGAAAGAGAACAATTTTATTCTAATTATTAAGTGTTGTTAGTATTGTCTTATTTGTCAGAAGTATTATATTCTTTATGAGGAGTTACTCTCGAAAATCTTGAGCGGTTATCTAGTCCCCAACTCCCCAATCAGTCGTCACGTTCACGTCGTCAGTCCGTCAGTGATCAGTCGTAGAAGTGATTACCTACACACAAACTAAATTATTTAGTTTCTCAAATGTTTTTTTATCAGTCACGCGAACTATATCAATGATGACATTTTAATGTGCCCGACAGTTCTCAAGTGGTCTGTTCTCAAGCACTTGACCATTTTTTTTATTTTTTTTTTTTCTTTTTCGTTTTCCTCCAAGTTTTTCCAGTGAGCTGAACTTCTTTTCCATTTTCGCTTCGAAGCGCGTCACACCTTGAAATTACGTTTAACTTTTTCATGTTTTCTTTCGACTCATATGAATACCTAAATAAATAGTTTAAATTATTAAATAAAGTTTTTTAAAAAAATAAATAATAGATAATAATAAATAAATAAATAAAGTGAAGTTCAAGTAGTGAAGAACCTGCTAGATTTATTGTGAAATTTTAATTTGAAATAAAATTTGTTAGTTTGTTTTCTTCCTTTTTTTTTTTTTTTTTTTTTTGTGAATGGTGATCCCACACTTCACACGACACGATTTTTTTTCCGACCAAGTAGAAACTGGTTCTTAGGGGGCCCAAATTTTCCCCAGTTTACTATACATTTATTTGTTCTTTTTTTTCTGATTGATGAATCATTCAGAACTAAGAGGAGACTGCAAGAATGGTAGGTAAAACCTTTTTACTTTCTTTATCCTATATAGGAAGGAAAGTCATGTTTTTAATATCAAAGGTGAAAAAAAAGTCTGAGTCATGAATGTTTACCTAAGCTCCTTCTCCTTAGCAATTGAGAAATCACATTAAAAGAGGTTTGAATTTTGGACTTTGGTAGATACCTAAGCAATTGAGGAGCTGGGTGCAAAAAGGGAAATATGGATTTTTTGCCCTTTTTGCGTAAAACGGTTTTTTGAATAGACCGTGGTGCGCTCTATCTTCCAGCGTTTGAACTGCAGTGATAACTTTTTTTTCGATGAGTTACAGCGTTTTTTGTAAACACACTTTTCAAGGATTTTGATGAAAAATTGAAAACTTTAAATTTAAATATCTCAGTTTGATGATTTTCATTTATTGTCCTTTTTGCACCCAGCTCCTCAATTGAGAAATCACATTTATAGATTTAATAAAGGTTTGAATTTTGGACTTTGGTGTCTAGGGAGGTACCTACCCATATGAACAAATAAAATACTTTTTTCCAGGCCCTTTTTGATCAATATTGATTTTTCTTTTTTTCTTTTTTTTTTTTTTTTTTTAAGAGGTTTGACAGAGGGAACTGTAACTGCTATGGTCTTATCGTCCCGAAATCGAAGAGAGAAGGAAGACAGGATAAGAGAAAGCCAGCCGTTCCGAGAACGAACATTATCCCATCAGGATAAATCCGCCCCGGGCGGGAATCGGACCCGCGGCCTAGCGCTTACAAGGCAGACGCACTACCAACTAAGCTAACCAGGCTGGCTTTCAAGAGGTTTGATAGAGGAAAAGGGAACTGTAATTGCTAAGGTCTTATTGTCCTGAAAGCGAAGAGCGATGGAAGACAGGATAGGAGAAAGCCAGCCGTTCGGAGAACGAGCTTTATCCGCGGCCTAGCGCTTACAAGGCAGACGCGCTACCAACTAAGCTAACCAGGCTGGCCGAGGATTGAATTTGAACTTGGGATTTTTGGTTTGCGGAGTAATTCTCCTATTTTGGCTGGGAAGGACTTTAAACTTTAAACAGGGAGTTAGCGCCACCTGCCGGATTTTTTCCTTTCGCGATGGAAACATCTTCTCCGACGTCGATTTTCTTTCTGGACAAGGCTTCGTAGAGGTTTCGTAGTCTGGACATACTTTGTGTTTGATTGCCATCTTACCCAGAACATTATCAACCTAGATCACCCACGAAAAAACACAGCCAATCAAACACAAAGTATGTCCAGACTACGAAACCTCTACGAAGCCTTGTCCAGAAAGAAAATCGACGTCGGAGATGATGATGTTTCCATCGCGGAAGGAAAAAATCCGGCAGGTGGCGCTGATGGTGTCGGGAAACTCCCGTTAGAGCGCGCCAGTGATGCGCCTCAGTTGGCGCGTGTGCTGGGCCTGATTGACCTCACCATGTTGGGCGTAGGGGCCACACTGGGCGTGGGAGTGTACGTGTTGGCCGGGTCTGTGGCGAGAAACCAGGCTGGGCCCAGTGTGGTCATTTCGTTTGCCATCGCCGCAGTGACGTCACTGTTTTCGGGTAAGTTTTGTGAAGGTTTTTTTTTTTTACTTCCAATGTCACGTTGAATCAGTCAGCTCCCATGGCGTAGTGGTCACTGCGCACGCCTTGCACGCGGGAGACCCAAGTTCGATTCCCGGCGAGATCAATAAATTTGTATGATGCAAATGATTGATGGAAGGGAAGAGAGTGCCTTAGTCAATAATCCCGCCCCTGAGTTGGGGTTTTTCATTTTTTTTTTTTTTAGTTATCATTTTGTAATTTTGTTTTATTAATTTGTAAATAAAGTTAATTTTGCTTTGTTTAGGTATTTGTAAATATTTTTAAATCCTAATAAAGAGTTGTATAATTATAATAAATAATAACTGTTTTGACAATGAGTGCTGGACACAGTTTAACACCCAATATTTACCTACCATGCTGGCACCGCTTGCTATACGCATTTATATTAAATAGCTACTCATTTTCCTCACGAGGTTGAGTAGACCCCGCAACAGCCAGTCACGGAATCAATCATTTGCATGTTACAATTTTTTTTAACCCGCCGGGAATCGAACCCGGGTCTCCCGCGTGAAAAGCGGGCACAGTGGCCACTACACTATGGGAGCTGACCACTCCAAGGAAAAAAGAACGTCCATCAATAAAGCAAATCGTTAGAAATGTTTGAAGGCATATCAATTTGAATTTCTAAAAATAGCATGACTATTTATGATCAATGAATTAATTTAGTTATCATTTTGTAATTTTGTTTTATTAATTTGTAAAAAATGTTAATTTTGCTTTTTTTAGGTATTTGTAAATATTGTTAAATCCTAATAAAGAGTTGTATAATAATAAATAATAATTGATTTGACAATGAGTGCTGGACACAGTTTAACACCCAATGCTTACCTACCATGCTGGCACCGCTTGCTATACGCATTTATATGTCATAGCTACTCATTTCCCTCGCGAGGTTGAGTAGACCCTGCAACAGCCAGTCACGGAATCAATCATTTGCATGTTACAATTTTTTTTACCCCGCCGGGAATCGAACCCGGGTCTCCCGCGTAAAAGGCGAGCACAGTGGCCACTACACTATGGGAGCTGACCACTCCAAGGAAAAAAGAGTTACTAGAACGTCCATCAATAAAGCAAATCGTTAGAAATGTTTGAAGGCATATCAATTTAAATTTCTAAAAATAGCATGACTATTTATGATCATTGAATCAATTATCATTTATTTTCCATCATGGCGAATTTGCTGCCAATTTTGCTTTGACTATTAATTGATCAATCACAACCATACATGTTTTTAATCATTTGTTGGCGAATTTGATTTTTACATAATATTTCTTATTTTAATTTTTAAGGCTGAAAATTTAGATCCTAATTTTTTTCGTATATTATACAGGGTGATTGTTTTCTCCTAAAAATAATAATAATAAATAAATAAGAATCTTTGAACAACCTACCTATATTGTAATGTAAAAAAACTGTCTCTCTTATTATCTATTATAATTAATACTAGAATTTATTTATTTTTAATTAGGACTGGGTATTTTTATTTTATTTTATTTTATTTTTTTAAAAACATTATTGCCTACCTTTTTATTTTTATTTAGGTATTTTTATTTGAAAAAATATATTACTTTTTTTTTATTTACCATTTTTAAGTAGCTAAATTTTTACTGTGCACATTATTTTTAATTTTTATAGGTTTATTGATTTTGTTAGGTGCGTGGTGTGTGAAATTTTTATTCAAATAAAATATTAATGATTTATTATTTTTGAATTTTGTTTTTACTAGAACATGTTTGGGCTGTACCCCCAGGTTCGATCAACCCCAAAATTTACTTAGGGATAGTAGTAGATTACAAAGTCTGGCTGGGGGACTTTAAACAGGGGGGATACCAGCCTGAATTCCCCTTCCTAAAGAAATAGTAAATTGTGAGTGCGAAGGGTATCCACTCGAAAATAGTCAAAACCAAATGTCAGCCCAAAGCTATCACCCTAGGACTGTTTCTCACACAAATGAGCTCTGATCTTGAAATTTGTCGCGACGACCTATGTACTCAAAGCGAGAAAGTTTTAGATAACACTTCAGTCGATCATCTAAGACCGGTTTTAGCGTCACCTATGTTGAGCCACGTCGAGCAAGGTCAAAAAATGGATGGGTGACTTAAATATTAAAAAGGAATAAATAGGGAGAACGGGCTCTAGTCTTGATTTTAAATCATTACATGAAAGTAAAATCAAAAATAAATTCAATAATAATAATAATAAACTGAATATTAAACAAATTAGGTAGCCACATAGGTACTGATTTTCTTTAACCACGATCGAATAAACTACGGGCTAAAAAATTCCCGGGGGGACGGGCCGTTATTTGTACAGTGTACACTTATAATCGAAAAAAAAAAACACACACAGAAAAAGTTAATTCTTGGATGAAGCAATCTAATTGGTTGATTTCAAACGTTTTAGCCAATGAGAGCAAGAGTTGACCTTAAATCAAGTGTAAAACCCTGCTCGCCCAAGACGATTGAGAATCTGCTCGGAGATGGCCTGCGGTTGGTGAATGAAGAGACCGAATGTTCCCGTGAGCTGTACTGTGGTCTGCCCTATTACCTGCCGGTGTACTCGTTTATCTTCCAAACCCACTGGATTGAGGATAGGACGTACACACCGTTGGATGTCCCGCTGGATTTGAAGCTGACGTACAAACATGTGGAGTATAGCGACGGAAAAAAACAGACTAGTGACGGAGGAAAACCGTACAGTGACGGAAGAAAACCCTATAGTGACGAGAAATCCGACGCTGACGCGAACAATCCGAGTGTTGGGCGGGAAAGAAATGCGACGACCGCCGAAACGGAGTCACTCAACGACGAAAAAGCTGACGCGACGAGACACTCCCCCGCGCGGAACGCTACAAAAGGGACCACAATCAAACTTTCGTTCGCGCTGAACGGCACGGACCACGTCAACATCATCGCGTCCCCGTACCCTGGGGTAGAACTCGTGCGGTGGTCCTTCTTAGACGGGCCGCCCCTGAAAAGCAAGAGTCAGTTCCGTGGACGGGACACGTACTATGTCTTCTCAACCTGCGCTTCGAACCTGCAAACGTATCACTTTTGGATGGAATTCTTCGTTCCGGAAAAAGCGTTCGTCGACTTTGGGAAGGCCTTTGACTCTGTCGGCGGCGGGGTAGAACTCGTGCGGTGGTCCTTCTTAGACGGGCCGCCCCTGAAAAGCAAGAGTCAGTTCCGTGGACGGGACACGTACTATGTCTTTTCTACCTGCGCTTCGAACCTACAAACGTATCACTTTTGGATGGAGTTTTTCGTTCCGGAAAAAGCGTCTGTCGACTTTGTGAAGGCCTTTGACTCGGTCGGCGGCAGCAAGGGTGGACAAGCCGACGATAGGATTTATGGCGGAGATATAGTTGATATGGCAGTAGCGGCCCACCATGTTCATGGAGAAAAGCAGATGACGAAACCCTTGGCGGCCTTTTTCAACAAGTTGCCCGAGTGGACCGTGTCCACAGGGTGGCGGGCAGGGCTCCATTTGTATACGTTCTAAAGGGAAGTGTCCATGGGCAGAAATAGTGCCCAAGTTGCCCTCCGCGAGAGACTTTCCTGTTACTTTCTGTGTGTAAAACGTTTCTTGCGCAAGGTCTTGTCTTTCTGTGTGTAACACGTGTCTTGCACAAGAGACTTTTCCATGATTTTCTGTTTGTAGGTACTTACTCACTTTCCGTGTCATAGGAGGACACGGAAAGTCACGGAAAAGAGTCTTGTGCAAAACTTTCTGTGTGTAAACACGTAGCAAGTGTTTTGCGCAAGCCAACTTGGGCAGTATTATTGCCAATGTAGCACTTGACATCAAGGGCGCTTGCGCTCAGGTGTAGAATGTCTTCGGACAGTCTTTTGCCGACAGTAATGAGTGTAAACTCCCCACTCCACCCTGGAATTCCTTGCCTTGGGAGTGTGAAAAAAAAAGGTTTGGTGCTAGATTTACTCCTCAGAGTCCCCTGGCGTTAACTTGAGTTAAAGGTCGAAATTTGAAGGTGGATTTCCACCTTCAACATGAGTGTTTTTGAGATACGTACATAGAACTAACAAATTAATAGGAACAAAAAGGTGGTTTTTTTTACATATTTTAATTTATTTAAATTAAGTTTAAAAAAAAGGGTTCTTAAATCTACCTCGGTGGTGTAGTGTTCGCCTGGTAAAGAGGGCGCGGGTTCAGTACCTGCCGTGGCATAGAATTTTATCATATTTCTTTTTCTTTCTTTTTTTTACTTTCTTTTTTTTGAGACTCATGTCGAGCTCTAAAGGCTAGGAGCTTTCCACACTCAAAAAGCCCATTCTGAGGCTTCGTAGAATCTTAACCCATCCTTTAGGGCTGTTTGCCCCCTACACCTAAGCCTCGGATTGGGCTTTTTGTGTATGGAGTTAAGCAAAACACTCTGAGGTGTAGGGGCAAATTGCCTCAAAGAATGCGTTAAGCTTATACAAATTTACGGTTAGGTAAGTGGTTACCTTTTTCATTCAAGAGTTTTTTCCCCTTTATTTTAAGTTCTCACTTAGGGTTCTCACTTAGGGTTCTCACTTAGGGTTCTCACTTAGGGTTCTCTCTTACGTGAGCTCTTCCACCCAAACACTAGTATATCAATCAGCATTTATTTCTGATTATGTAAGTGCAATTATTAACTATAGATGATTGTATTTATTTTCTATGATTTTATTTTACTTTATTTTCCATACTTCTGAGGCTTCTTTTCTTTCTTCTTCCTCTCCTTTGCTTTCCTTCTCGTCCTGTTTCATTTAGCCTCCGCGAGAGACTTTCCTGTTACTTTCTGTGTGTAAAACGTTTCTTGCGCAAGGTCTTGTCTTTCTGTGTGTAACACGTGTCTTGCGCAAGAGACTTTTCCATGATTTTCTGTTTGTACTTACTCACTTTCCGTGTCATAGGAGGACACGGAAAGTCACGGAAAAGTGTCTTGTGCAAAACTTTCTGTGAGTAAACACGTAGCAAGTGTTTTGCGCAAGCCAATTTGGGCATTATTATTGCCAATGTAGCACTTGACATCAAGGGCGCTTGCGCTCAGGTATAGAATGTCTTCGGATAGTCTTTTGCCGATAGTAATGAGTGTATACTCCCCACTCGACCCTGGAATTCCTTGCCTTGGGAGTGTGAAAATAATAAAAAAAAGGTTTGGTGCTAGATTTACTCCTCAGAGTCCCCTGGCGTCAACTTGAGTTGAAGGTCGAAATTTGAAGGTGGATTTCCACCTTCAACTTGAGTGTTTTTGAGATACGTACATAGAACTAACAAATTAATAGGAACAAAAAAGGTGTTTTTTTTTTTACATATTTCAATTTATTTAAATTGAGTTTTAAAAAAATGGTTCTTAAATCTACCTCGGTGGTGTAGTGTTCGCCTGGTAAAGAGGGCGCGGGTTCAGTACCTGCCGAGGCATAGAATTTTATCATATTTCTTTTTCTTTCTTTTTTTTACTTTCTTTTTTTTGAGACTCATGTCGAGCTCTAAAGGCTAGGAGCTTTCCACGCTCAAAAAGCCCATTCTGAGGCTTCGTAGATTCGTAGAAGCTTAACCCATCCTTTAGGGCTGTTTGCCCCCTACACCTAAGCCCCAGATTGGTCTTTTTGTGTATGGGGTCAAGCAAAACACTCTGAGGTGTAGGGGCAAATTGCCCCAAAGAATGCGTTAAGCTTATACAAATCTACGGTTAGGTAAGTGGTTACCTTTTTCGTTCAAGAGTTTTTTCCCCTTTATTTTAAGTTCTCACTTAGGGTTCTCACATAGGGTTCTCACTTACGTGAGCTCTTCCACCCAAACACTAGTATATCAATCAGCATTTATTTCTGATTATGTAAGTGCAATTACTAACTATAGATGCTTGTATTTATTTTCTATGATTTTATTTTCCATACTTCTAATTTCTTTCTTCTTCCTCTCCTTTGCTTTCCTTCTCGCCCTGTTTCATTTAGGCGAAAAGCAGAGTGAAATGGAAAGTATGATAGAGGGAACTGTGATTGCCAAGGTCTTATCGTCCCGAAAGCGAAGAGAGAAGGAAGACAGGATGGGGAAAAAACCAGCCTTTCCGAGAACAAATCTTGTGCGTTCAAGATAAAATTCGCCCTGGGCGGGAATCGAACCCGCGACCTAGCACTTACAAGGCAGACGCGCCACTCTCCAAGCCAACTAGGCTGGCGCATAGATCATTATGCTCTCAGTTATGCTTCTTTTCACCTCCTCGATTCTGTGCGCTTTGCTTTCTGGTCCACTCTGTTTTTAGCCTTGGCATGGATTTGCTACTAAATATTGTTGTACATACTATGTATTTTGTGATAATCTTAGACTAGATTTAGAATCAAAGTCAAATCAGATATGTGTAATGAGCGAGTTAAAAAAAAGAACTACCCTTTTCAGTGAACTACTCAGTGAGTCAGATCAGTTGCGCTTACTTGGGTGATGGGATGGTTCAAAGTTAAAAAGCTGGGAAAATGAGGGATTCCCGAACTTTTCTTTTTCTTCCACGACTTTTAGATCCCGAGATAAATCGATTGTGCTGTGAGAGTTAGCCTTGAACCTAGAGAGATAGAGACAAGAGAGAATCTAAGCTGACAGTCTAAATAAATAAAGCACTACCTACTCATACTTGTTTACTTCTAAGGGGATTTTCAAATACCAACCTACCTTCATATTATCAAAATGAATTTTAAAAATTGCCGCCGGGACAGCTATCTCACGTCGTCCGAGCTCATCTCAGCCCTGTTCATAAACACACCCTCACAAATCGAGCCCTAGAGGTAAGAATGCAGTGGACACTTGGGCAGTTAATAAAAACGAGGCCAAGATGGCCGAGTTGTGATCACTTGGCCGGGCCCACCTAAACTCGCTGCAGGCGTGTGATCGATTGATAAAAAAATTCCTTTACTGATAAAATAAAAAAAAAGGAAAAGGAAAAATAACCTTAAAAAGCATTTATAACATGGGAGTTTTGAATTTATCTCTATAATCCTTTGATCCTTTCCCGTTCTTTTGATAGCTGCAGGCGTGTGATCGATTGATAAAAAAATTCCTTTACTGATAAAATAAAAAAAAAAGGAAAAGGAAAAAATAATAACCTTAAAAAGCATTTATAACATGGAAGTTTTGAATTTATCTCTAATATTCTCTAAAATCCTTTGATCCTTTCCCGTTCTTTTGATACTTAGAAAGGTCCTTCTGAACTTTGAGAACAAGTGAATGAGGCAATCTTGCTTCTTGTGGTCAATTTTACTTTTATCTGAACTTTGACAGCCAGGAAGTGTTTGATATGAACTCAAGATGAGTTGTGAAGAATCTGAAAATCCCGTTTTTTCCAAGTTTAGAATGAAAAAATATGTGGGAGCACAACAGTAATCAAGGTGTTTTTGAAAATTTTCTTGTAAAGTGTTTTTACAAGCCATACAATGGATGCTGGGGGTGCCATCGCAGACACCCAAACCCCCATTCTGATCACCAACATCGAGTGGGAGATGATGGATAAAACTCAATTCTTCCCGTTGAGTATGTTGAGTTCATTCTGTGTACGAGGAAGTTTGTATCCGTTGACTCTGATCAAGACCAGACTGCAACTACAGAAGCATGATCAACTTTATAAAGGTAATACACATTACTGAGACATCCATGAATTCTTCCCGTTGAGTATGTTGAGTTCATTCTGTGTACGAGGAAGTTTGTATCCGTTGACTCTGATCAAGACCAGACTGCAACTACAAAAGCATGATCAACTTTATAAAGGTAATACACACATTACTGAGACATCCATCCAGATAATACACATTTGCTGTGAGAGTTAGCCTTGAACCTAGAGAGATAGAGACAAGAGAGAATCTAAGCTGACAGTCTAAATAAATAAAGCACTACCTACTCGTACTTGTTTACTTCTAAGGGGATTTTCAAATACCAACCTTAAAACATAACTACCTGTATAATAAAGAGGTAGGTATGTTTGAATGAGGTTCATAAAATAGTACTGTCGCCTGTTCCACGGAAGTATGGACTTACGAAAATCATCAGTTTAGAGCTGTCATCTTGTAAACAAAAGTACCCTACGTTATGTATGTAATTTTGTTTATGTAAATTAATATTATTATTATTATTACTTTTAGGATGGGTTTCACCGACCTTCATTTCAGCCCCTAACAGCCTATTAAGCCTATCAAATGGACTTTAACAGGCTGTTAGCTTAACAGGCCTTCTAGAGGCTGAAAAAATAATGGTTAAGCTGATCATTACAACAATAAGTCCAATAACATTAATTTATTATACTATACCTTCGTGGAACATGCTACTGTTAAAATTGAATATTTTTAGAGAAACATATACATTATACTTAGGTTACAGTCCCAGTAGTACAGTTTTTAAGGCGTTGGATTCATAACCGAGGGGACTGCAGTTCGAATCCCCGAAGCGACAAAAAAAATCGAGTCAGAGAAAGACCAGTTTTGTAAGATTAAATTACAAATTGATTTCTTTCCTTTTACAATACACTTAATGTTCTGATAACATTGCAACCCTACCAAAGGCCCATTCCCACTTGTCGTTCGGGAAAAAGTCGTGTCGTGTATAGTGGAAACACTATCGTTCAAATTACATTACCTACAGGACATTCGGAAAAAAAATCGGATGAAACTCGCAATTGAGAACGGGCCTGAATGCGTATGCTTTAACATTGCTTCTCACTTGTATTTGTCAAGAATTGTCGGGTGACGTGGATTTTGCAGCTTTTCTTGCTACCGGCCAGTAAGTAAATATGTAAAATCCATACGTCCCCATGTCTTTTTACTAAAATTAACAAAGCTATGTATTTTATAAATGTGGGCAGGTGGGCCAATAAATGGTACGTTTTTTAAGTGGGCGAATAAATGGTACACTTACCCTATGTATTTTTTATAGTCATGTTTTTACTATTACTTTGTTTTTAATAGACTACCTCGACACTCTAAGTAGCGTCGATAACGTACAACTGAACTTATTCTTTCACACCTACACCAATATTGCATTAATTTTTTCTAAAAATAATAAGATCGCG
The DNA here is from genome assembly GCF_000475195.1 of Diaphorina citri. NCBI lineage: Eukaryota > Metazoa > Arthropoda > Insecta > Hemiptera > Psyllidae > Diaphorina > Diaphorina citri. The sequence continues at coordinate 105,736 of NW_007377909.1, read as the reverse complement.
GGCCACACAAGTGAAGGCCCGCAATTTGTGCGTGGCTGCTCTAAAACAAGGCGATTTGTAAGTCCTATTGAATATGTTAGCTGTAAAATGACGATCTGTCCTGCGGTTAACAATAGTTACAATCAGCCTGAATATCACGGGTTCGATTACCGACAGTTACGTTACGATCTGTTTCTAACACAAAAGGGCAGTTTTTTTTAATTTTAATGTGTAATTATTATTTGTTTTTATTAGGTTGTTTATTTCTTACCTCAAAGGTAAGGGTATTGCATAGAGTGTGCAATAAAATCTAATACCTCGTATTTGTGTTCTGCCCACAGAAATAAAGATGTCTCATGTTATAAATTTATATGGCTCGTATTAGCTAAGTGTTTTCATTGAGTGTGAGAGATCTGTATTTTCATATGTTTAGGTTTTCAGGCGGCATGGCACGATTACGCTTCCAATGGGCAAGAGACCTTAGGCCCCTCTCACAATCTTATATTATAAAATCAAGATCCATTCACTAATTCACATTTCATATTTCACACAGTGATCGCTCTATCTCCAGAACCACAACACCTAGAAAGCTGAAATTTGGTAGGAATATTCCTTTTATAGTCTAGTTGTGCAATAAGAAAGGATTTTGCGAAAATCTAAACTAAAAAAAAAAAAAAAAAATGTGAATTTATTAATGGCCAGGACCACAAAGCAAGTTTTTTTTATTTAAACTTTGTTTATGTTAAACCAAACGGATTAAGCCATCAATTTTTTTGATTTTAAATTTTCTTCTCTCTTCAATTTGGGTTGATAAGACCTCAGCAGTTACAATTCCCCCTATCAAACATCTAGAAAAAAAAATAAAATAAAAATAGAAAATCAGAAATCATTTGACTTAAACTGAGTTTAAACTATGAGCCACAAGTGAAGGTCCCCCCCAAACTTATGTTGAGTCAATATATTTGTATGTTATCAGCGTATTATTGTCTCATATGATGCAATAAAATACATTACTGTGTCATTCACTGGTAGGATGACCATTAGATTTGAATTATGTGTCATTGACATCTCCCAGAGACCCAGACAGTCAAGCTAATTTTTTGGATTACACATTTCAAGCCTATATTTTTTATGGTGGAAGCTTACCGTGGAAATGTTGAACTAGGAATGAAACTGATCCTGGATATAACTTGGCCACTTGATCTTAACATTAGGACAATATTGGCTATACTGACATTGGAAATATTTAGACAGAATAATATTCTACCTTTCTGTTTTTCCAGAAAAGCTAAACAGGGTGTTTCCAGACGACTTTTCACATCTGCTCATCAAGCCTATATTTTTTATGGTGGAAGCTTACCGTGGAAATGTTGAACTAGGAATGAAACTGATCCTGGATATAACTTGGCCACTTGATCATAACATTAGGACAACATTGGCTATACTGACATTGGTTTTTTTTTTTTTTTTTAAGATGAGTGTTCCACCGCCGTTTTTATTTCGTAGCAATGAAACAACTGCTACATTAGACGCATGTGGAGTGAGTTAACATGCCCATATCCGGTGCTCATCAGATGGGCGAGAAGAGACACAATACTTCCCATTTAGGTGCTGGGTCAACACAAGAACACCAGAAAGTAACCCATTGAAATACTTGAAATAAGTTTGCTATGAACTTGCTTACACATACTTTTTTATAGATCAAAATGAAACATCTCACTAGGTAGGTACCTACTTATTATTATCATTACCTTTAGTTCATAGATGTAAGTAAGGATATTGGACATTTAAATGATAACTCCCTTTTTTTTTAATCAAAATGTCACTTGCTCTTTTCAATGGGTACTTAAAGCATGTAATAATTATAGTAGGAAAAAAGGTGGGACTTCTTCCATTCTGGAGTACTTAGGTATTATATATATATAGCCTTGGGCTGAAAATGGAGTGGAGCAGAGAGCATAAAGCATCTAGAGGTCTAGACTAGACAATCTAAAGCTCTTTGCTTTTGCTCTCAGGTCTATGCAGTTTGAATTTGTTGCTCTACATGCTTAATGTTCTTTGTGCTATTTTGTCCACTCCTCTGTTTTTAGTGTTACTCTAGATACCATACGAGCCCGGCTGCAAGTAAGTAGACACTGCCCCACGCAGGCTAAGTGAATTTTATGCGAGGTGGCGGGTAGTGTTGTCGAATGGAGGGTAAAACCCCCGTCACTAAAAACCAATTAAATAGTGACGTTAAAAACCTACCAAATAAAAGATTAGCCAGCCTAAGTAGTTAGTTAAAAAAGTAGCTCGTCTTTCTTGTAAGCACTAGGTTGTAAGTTCGATTCCCGTCGGGCGAACTTTATCCTAAACAGATAAAGTTCGACCTCGAAACGGCTGGCTTTCCTCCTATCTTGTCTTTCTTCACCCTTTGCTTTCGAGACGATAAGACCCCTTAGCAGTCAGCAGTCACAGCCCTCTCTCTCTCTCCCAGCCTAAGACGCGTTTCGTTCTTATTTGAACTCATCAGTTAGACATAGCTCTCAGGTGCTGGCCAAGAATTTGGAAGTGCTATTTATGGAAATTGTGGAGAAACGAGAACCTGGGTTTCTATGTAAGATTTTATTTTAGTGTTGAGTGTTGTTGTGCTTTCCTGTTTACCAGGCGAGCGTCTTGACCACAAGAAATCTCAACTTAGAACGAACCCAGAGTTCCTTAAGTTCTTTAATTTGCTGTATGCTATCCAGCCACTCCTTTTACGATATTTCATTTCTTCTTTGATATCGTTGTCCATTCTCATATTTTGACCTAGATATTTATATATTTTATGTATCTGTTTAGGTTAAAATCCGGGCGGGAATCAAACCCGTGACCTAGCGCTTACAAGGCAGACGCGCATTTATGTATCTGTTTAGGTTAAAATCCGGGCGGGAATCAAACCCGTGACCTAGCGCTTACAAGGCAGACGCGCAACCCTCCCAGCTAACTGGCAAAACCGTAGTTTATTTAAAGAAAGGATCTTATTTATTTATCTCCGATCTGCCAAATTCTTTAGCACATATTGTTTTATCGAATCGCTTCATCATTTCCTTTTGTTTTTCTTGTTCTTGTTGCCTTGTCCTTTCTTATGAGACTGGCGGGGACCTTCACCCAAAGCAGCGGCAGGACTCTGTGTTTTCACTTGACTCGGCATTTTGGTGATGTCGCTGAAAAAGACGAGAAGAAATTTCAAATTAGACTGACACCTTGAAATGTTGAAGGAAACGATGTACCAGAAAGGCAGAACACATCATGTGCGAATGTGGTGTGCTGACTCTCACAAACGACTGCTATACGTACTTCTCAAGGATGGTCATTTGGTCATAACACCTAAAGAAGTCAAACAGTCAAAAGATCTAATCTAACCAGGTCGCACAGACAGAGCATTTATTAGAGCCGAAGGTCCTACTTATACTAATACCAATAGAACGAAACATTTGATAGAGGGAACTGTAACTGCCAAGGTCTTATCGTCCCGAGAGCGAAGAGAGAAGACAGGATAGGAGAAAGCCAGCCGTTCCGCATTGCCCACTTCTTTCAAACGTTCAACGTTGGAAACCGGTTTCTGATCACGTGAGTTTGGAAGCCCGTTCGTTCCGTTGCCCGTTACGCTCAAAGGATCCCCGATTCGATCGGCGAAACTTCGGTTTTGATTCGCGGAGACAAAATCGTTTGCGCCCATCCGACTTGCGTTGATTCCTCGGAAGACAAGCCCTTTCGCGCTCAATTCAATCGCGCCCTCTCTATCGCCGCTCGTCACTCCGTTGAGTAGAAAACTCAACAGGATCGTCTGACCAACAAGCAGGTAGATGCACACTTTGGCCACCGTCTGTGAGGTGCGCGTGACAGTACGTTCGCCCTGGGTGTTAAAGAGCGTCATGCAAGTGCGTCTGAGACGCGCCTTGAGTGTCTCTGCGCGCAGACTGGCGCTCAACGAAGACAGACGAAGTTTGCGCGACTTGCCTTCGGGGAAATTCGGGTTTCTGCCCGGGAACTCTGCGTTATCTGGGAAGCTCTCATTTGTTGGAAGATAGAATACGTCGCCGATTGGAGAGTTATCGGTTTTCGTGACTCCGTTGAGCACCGATTGAGTGTTGAATTCGGTCATCATGTTTTGAGTCAAGTTGGAGCGGGGATTGTTTCGGACACCGTTTCCGTTTGGTTGAGTTTCCACAGGGACGACATCGGCACGGCCACGAATTTCAGCGTTTTCCTTTTGGTGGCCCTGAATCGGCCTTTGGTTGTGGCTGACTGACAAATACTGTTGTTGGTTGCTGGACTGGTTTTTGTCTCGTTGGATATTTAGCTGAGACTTGTCCGTAACGTTCGTAAGCTCCGTGCTAGCACTGTCCTCTCTCGTCATATCCTTGTACGTATTCGCTAGCGTGTCCACATGAACAAAGTCCACCTCACTATCACACGTTTCCACTACAACCTCATCACCGCTATACCTCAACAGCAAGACACAAATAGCCACGATGATATACGCGAGGAGTGTCCCAATAGACATCATATCAACCAGCTGGTCCAGCTTGAACACAGCAGACATGACGGCTGTTATAACGCCGGATAGCGCCGTCGATAGTAACGGCGTCTGCGTGCGTGACGACACATAGGATAGTCGCTCGTATAGGAGACCGTCCCGGGACATTGCGTACAGGATACGCGGTAGAGGGAAGAACGCACCGAACATAGCCGTGAACAGGGCGAATAGAGACCCTACAGTGACCAGCCACTTCATAACAGGCCAGCCCAGACGGTCAAATATCGCGGGGAACGGCGCGTCCGCGTTTTGTTCGTAGTAAGGGACGATCATCGTGATGACCACGGCGATGGAGAAGTAACACACGAACACGATCGCGCAAACTTCGTCTGTCTTCGTTGAGCGCCAGTCTGCGCGCAGAGACACTCAAGGCGCGTCTCAGACGCACTTGCATGACGCTCTTCAACACCCAGGGCGAACGTACTGTCACGCGCACCTCACAGACGGTGGCCAAAGCGTGCATCTACCTGCTTGTTGGTCAGACGATCCTGTTGAGTTTCCTACTCAACGGAGTGACGAGCGGCGATAGAGAGGGCGCGATTGAATTGAGTGCGAAAGGGCTTGTCTTCCGAGGAATCAACGCAAGTCGGATGGACGCAAACGATTTTGTCTCCGCGAATGAAAACGGAAGTTTCGCCGATCAAATCGGGGATCCTTTGAGGGTAACGGGCAACGGAACGAACGGGCTTCCAAACTCACGTGATCAGAAACCGGTTTCCAACGTTGAACGTTTGAAAGAAGTGGGCAATGCGTTGGGTTTAGACAGTTCAAAAAGCGCGGTCTTAAACGGTCCAAACACAACGAAACTCGCAAACGATTCAAAGTTTGAAGGATCCGTTTCAACAACCATGGAAGCGTCAAGTTTACAACACCTACTCGAATTAATTCGTTCATTCGTTCGTTCCGAATGAGTCGTTAATTGAGGAAAAATCCGTGTTTTCAAGTCCCGCCAGCCCAATTTGTGGTGCCGGAAAATCCGTTCCATCGCCGCACCTAAATCCGTGCGAGATCGCCGAAAATTCGTCGGGGGCCAAATACTCTTTTGGAGTCTGTCGTGATCAGAATTGTCTGGGGTACATCTCGACAGTGGCCGAAACCGTAAACATCCCAAAGGGTGCCGCGGAAATTATACCTACCCAACCGACATTGACAACCAGTGAACCCAAAAAAACTGAGACGGAAATCCCCCACCATTTGGCCTGGTACCTAGTAAGTAATAAGAACTATTAACCCCTTCCAAATTAAGAAGCTGCCATACAAATAGCTTCCAGACCAAGACTGCCCTATTAGCCACAAATCGGCGGCCCATTTAGGTACTAAAGGACCAAAAGGAGGCCGAATTAAACTTCAGGACAAAGGGCGGCCCATAAAAGCCGTTCCTGGTATCACACAAGGCGACGGGAAAGCTCTCAATGAAAGTTGAATAAACCTGAGGCTACCAACAAGAACAGCTAAGAACTCTCAGGATAAGAAACGCTTGCATCAAAAGCCAATAATATAAAATCACACAGATAAAATTAAAAAGTACGTAAAACAAGAAAACAAACCACAAAGAACCTTCACCGGATTACATTACTTTCCTACACGAAAAGGAAAGTAAAAAGTGCCCTCAAAAGAAGAGCAGGCCAAAAAAGTACGGTGAAAGCCCAAAAAAAGAGGTCAACACCAAATCAAACCACAAAAAAGTGCCCTCAAAAGAAGAGCAGACCAAAAAAGTACGGTGAAAGCCAAATAAAAAAGTCAACACCAAATCAAACCACAAAAAAGTGCCCTCAAAAGAAGAGCAAGAAATCACCACATCTTACCTAGAACATTATCAACCTAGATCACCCACGAAAAAACACAGCCAATCAAACACAAAGTATGTCCAGACTACGAAACCTCTACGAAGCCTTGTCCAGAAAGAAAATCGACGTCGGAGATGATGATGTTTCCATTGCGGAAGGAAAAAATCCGGCAGGTGGCGCTGATGGTGCCGGAAAACTCCCGTTAGAGAGCGCCAGTGATGCGCCTCAGTTGGCCCGTGTGCTGGGCCTGGTTGACCTGACCATGTTGGGCGTAGGGGCCACACTGGGCGTGGGAGTGTACGTGTTGGCCGGGTCTGTGGCGAGAAACCAGGCCGGGCCCAGTGTGGTCATTTCGTTTGCCATTGCCGCAGTGACGTCACTGTTTTCGGGTAAGTTTTGTGAAGGTTTTTTTTTTTTACTTCCAATGTCGTGTTGAAGCCACAAGTCAGCTCCCATGGATCCAGTTTGTTTGCTTCCTAGTAAAACAAAGATCATGGAAAAGAAATACAAAAGAAAACATGCAAAGCACACAAGGATAAAAATTAATAAAACTTAAAAAGATCATCATCAGTTTCTTGAATATCTTCAAATAATTTGGTACCTACCTACTTCATTGAAATAAATTTGTATGTCCTTATGATTTTATTAAATTTTTTATTTTAATTTTTTACCCCTTCCACCCCCAAACTTCTATTGAGCTATTTCTTTTTTCTTAATCACCCTCCTCTTCTTCTTCTTTTTCTTTCTTTCTTTCTTTCTTTTTTCTTCTTCTTCCTCTCCCTCTTCTTCCTCCTTCTCTTCTTCTTCTTTTTAATTTTTTATAACCCACCTCTTTTCTACGGAAAATGCTAGATACCTTTGTTTTATCTAGGTTTTCTGTTATCTATCTACTATCTGGAACTGGATAAATTAATTTTATCTAGACTTTATTTTACCATCGGATCTATAGGTTTATGTTGAAGTATTTTTAAAAATCACTAGATTCAAGGAAAAGAAATCACTAGATTTGACTTGAAAATCACTAGATTTCTAAATTCCCCCCAAATGATAGTTTACTCGTGGTTTTTGAGGGTAGAAGTCTCATATACTCATTTTTATAGTAAAAAATGTCTAAGACAATGGAAAAACTGGTTAACTTTACTTTTTATGACTCCAATAACTTTTTTTTTAAGCTAGCAGCACGCTATTGGCAGTATTGGCCAGATGGTCACCCATCCAGGTACTTAACCACGCGCAACCGTGCTCAACTTCAGTGATCCATGCGGAACTGGTGCTTCCAAGGTACTATTGGAAATTTTTCAAGATTTTTCACCGAAATGAGAGAAACCCCTTTTTTTGGCCATTTTCAAAAAAAAATTTGCCCTAATGTCCTATGTTAAAAAATCCTCTGTCTGATATATCAGACACCAATTTTAAAATACTCTCGACTGATATATCAGTCACCCCTTCTTTTTATCTTTCAAAATCACTAAAAACATGGAATTTCAAGGTAACAGGGTAATTAGGACATATATTATGTATTATTTAACTTTTAGTTCAACTATAAAAGCTTTTTACTCTCAAAAAGTAACTCTGATGGATCAAAAAATCACAGCCGGCTAGAAAAAATTCATTCTGAAAATCTGAACTGAGAAATCCTCTGTCTGATATATCAGTCGGTTACTAAAATACCGGTAGCAAAGAGACGGTAAAATAAAATGATAAAAAAATCACGCAGCGCTCTCTATTAGATTGTTGAGCAACTTTTAGAAAAGGTTGCATTATGATTCGACTGATATTTCAGACGGAATTGAACTTAGAATGAGAAAAAACGCCTGACTGATATATCAGTCAGGGGCAACTTTTATGACATTTCGTGGTGTCTGATATATCAGACGAAGTACTTTAAGGGGTTAAAGGTCCTTCTGAACTTTGAGACCAAGTGAATGAGGCAATCTTGCTTCTTGTGGTCAATTTTACTTTTATCTGAACTTTGACAGCCAGGAAGTGTTTGATATGAACTCAAGATGAGTTGTGAAGAATCTGAAAATCCCGTTTTTTCCAAGTTTAGAATGAAAAAATATGTGGGAGCACAACAGTAATCAAGGTGTTTTTGAAAATTTTCTTGTAAAGTGTTTTTACAAGCCATACAATGGATGCTGGGGGTGCCATCGCAGACACCCAAACCCCCATTCTGATCACCAACATCGAGTGGGAGATGATGGATAAAACTCAATTCTTCCCGTTGAGTATGTTGAGTTCATTCTGTGTACGAGGAAGTTTGTATCCGTTGACTCTGATCAAGACCAGACTGCAACTACAGAAGCATGATCAACTTTATAAAGGTAATACACATTACTGAGACATCCATGAAGATAATACACATTTGCTGTGAGAGTTAGCCTTGAACCTAGAGAGATAGAGACAAGAGAGAATCTAAGCTGACAGTCTAAATAAATAAAGCACTACCTACTCATACTTGTTTACTTCTAAGGGGATTTTCAAATACCAACCTACCTTCATATTATCATTTTCAGGTCTACTGGATGCTGGGGCTAAGATATACAAGTCAGAAGGTCTTGGTGGGTTATATCGAGGCTTCTGGGTGAGCTCGGTGCAAATATTCTCTGGTGTCATGTACATAGCAACATATGAAGGTGTTCGACATGTGATTACTAAAAACAACATCCACAACAACCAAGCAAAATCTCTGATAGCTGGAGCAGCAGCTTCACTTGTTGGTCAAACCATTATTGTACCATTTGATGTCATTAGTCAACATCTCATGGTTCTGGGGCTAGCCACTGCCAATCAATCTAAAAAGAAAGTAAGTTTCCAGATAAGCTACATAACCTCAGCTAAGAAAGACTAAGATCTAGTTAATTTGCAGAGTATAGTAATAATAAAAAGAAAATCACCTTTCTTGTTCAGGTAAAAAATAATCTTCTTCTTCTTCTTCTTTGCCTTTTCCCATGTTCAGATGGGGTCGGCATTTGTTGTTGGCCTCTCAATCAGCTTTAGAGTGATATTGCTTTGAGGCCAACTGGTTTTGGCTAAACAAAATTTTCCGAGTGGGATGCCCTTCACACTCAACCTTTGCTATTGATAGCCACTTGTTGGTCAAACCATTATTGTACCATTTGATGTCATTAGTCAACATCTCATGGTTCTGGGGCTAGCCACTGCCAATCAATCTAAGAAGAAAGTAAGTTTCCAGATAAGCTTCATAACCTCAGCTAAGAAAGACTAAGATCTAGTTAATTTGCAGAGTATAGTAATAATAATAAAAAGAAAATCACCTTTGTTGTTCAGGTAAAAAATAATCTTCCTCTTTGCCTTTTCCCATGTTCAGATGGGGTTGGCATTTGTTGTTGGCCTCTCAATCAGCTTTAGAGTGATTGCTTTGAGGCCAACTGGTTTTGGCTAAACAAAATTTTCTGAGTGGGATGCCCTTCACACTCAACCTTTGCTATTGATAGCGTGAGGAAATTTTGGCTAGTCTTCTCCCTGTTTATACATAGTCCCCTAGCTAGACGCTGATCTACTCTCTGTTTATAGTCCCTCAGCCAAGACTATCAGGTAAAAAAAAAAAAGTGATTGCTTTGAGGCCAACTGGTTTTGGCTAAACAAAATTTTCCGAGTGGGATGCCCTTCGCACTCAACCTTTGCTATTGATATAGTGTGAGGAAATTTTGGCTAGTCTTCTCCCTGTTTCTACATAGTCCCCTAGCTAGATGCTGATCTACTCTCTGTCCCTCAGCCAGACTATCAGGTAAAAAAAAGTTTCTTACCAGCATACACCTGCCAAATGCCACTGAGTGCTTGCAAGACGAGAGGTCCAAGGAAAAGCACCATGGTCAGAAGTAAAGGTAGGATCAGAGCTGGAAGAAGGCCGGGCAACCTCAAGCCCAATGTCTCCAGCAATGAGTTCTGGAAAACACAACATATGTTGTTAGCTCTGTTTTTCATTGCAAATTGGGTATGGCTAGTCTTCTCCCTGTTTCTACATAGTCCCCTAGCTAGATGCTGATCTACTCTCTGTCCCTCAGCCAGACTATCAGGTAAAAAAAAAAATATAATAAAATAAACTTCATCTCCCTCTCTTATTCCAGATTGTTTTGGAACCTCTTGGCATTACAATTGACACAAGTCAAACAAAATTCCGCACAACCATGAACATAGCACAATTCATTTATAAACAAGACGGATTCAAAGGATTCTACAGAGGGTATCTAGCATCCCTATGTGCCTATGTTCCTAACAGTGCATTCTGGTGGACTTTCTACCACATATACCAAGGTAAGATAAATGTGAAGCTAGTTTAATTTTTCATTAGGTAGGTATTTTTATTTTCAAAATGAAATTGACCCAGGAAAATTGTCTTTTCCAGGAAATACCAAGGTAAGATAAATGTGAAGCTAGTTTAATTTTTCATTAGGTAGGTATTTTTATTTTCAAAATGAAATTGACCCAGAAAAATTGTCTTTTCCAGGAAATTTTTGAGAAATTCTCATCTTCAAATTTATTTTTGTTACATTTTCTTGTCTTTAATAGATACTAAAAAAAGGTGAAAGGAGGAAAAAATGGTTTCTGAATAAATTGAGGTTTAATTTAAGAAATATAGGACAGAGGAAATTATTCATTTGAAAAGAAAGGCACATAAGTAAATCATCAAATTCATAGACAGCAAACCTAGCAACTTTTAAACTAGGAAATACTGGTTCCTTCAATATAGAGTTACATTTTTCCTATAGCTTCATTGCCCTAGCATGTGTTGGGCTGATAACAAATTACTATTGATAACCCACTTTGCACTATAGTCAGATGGTCTGTGTTTATATTTGCTCTGATAACATTATTCTCAACACAAGAGTTAAGAAAGACATGTGTGTCTTTGAAGCTCTGTATTGATAAATGATAAGGTACCTACCTATTGTTAAAAAAAAACTTTGTTTATGTTAAACCAAATGGATTGAGCCATCTAATTTTTGGATTTTAAATTTTCTTCTCTCTTCAATTTGGGTTGATAAGTCCTCAGCAGTTACAATTCCCCTTATCAAACC
>NW_007377909.1:78508-94305 GCF_000475195.1 Diaphorina citri | reverse complement strand
AAAAAAAAAAAATAACCAAAACAAAACAATATTGTTAAAAAAAAAAAAAAAAAAAATGTGAATTTATTAATGGCCAGGACCACAAAGCAAGTTTTTTTTTTATTTAAACTTTGTTTATGTTAAACCAAACGGATTAAGCCATCAATTTTTTTGATTTTAAATTTTCTTCTCTCTTCAATTTGGGTTGATAAGACCTCAGCAGTTACAATTCCCCCTATCAAACCTCTAGAAAAAATAAATAAAAATAAAAAATCAGAAATCATTTGACTTAAACTGAGTTTAAACTATGAGCCACAAGTGAAGGTCCCCCCCAAACTTATGTTGAGTCAATATATTTGTATGTTATCAGCGTATTATTGTCTCATATGATGCAATAAAATACATTACTGTGTCATTCACTGGTAGGATGACCATTAGATTTGAATTATGTGTCATTGACATCTCCCAGAGACCCAGACAGTCAAGCTAATTTTTTGGATTACACATTTCAAGCCTATATTTTTTATGGTGGAAGCTTACCGTGGAAATGTTGAACTAGGAATGAAACTGATCCTGGATATAACTTGGCCACTTGATCATAACATTGGGACATTAGGACAACATTGGCTATACTGACATTGGAAATGTTTAGACACAACAATATTCTACCTTTCTGTTTTTCCAGAAAAGCTAAACAGGGTGTTTCCAGACGACTTTTCACATCTGCTCATCCAATGTATTTCGGGTACGCTTGGTGGCTTTACAACCACCCTGATTACCAATCCTCTAGATACCATACGAGCCCGGCTGCAAGTAAGTAGACACTGCCCCACGCAGGCTAAGTGAATTTTATGCGAGGTGGCGGGTAGTGTTGTCGAATGGAGGGTAAAACCCCCGTCACTAAAAACCAATTAAATAGTGACGTTAAAAACCTACCAAATAAAAGATTAGCCAGCCTAAGTAGTTAGTTAAAAAAGTAGCTCGTCTTTCTTGTAAGCACTAGGTTGTAAGTTCGATTCCCGTCGGGCGAACTTTATCCTAAACAGATAAAGTTCGACCTCGAAACGGCTGGCTTTCCTCCTATCTTGTCTTTCTTCACCCTTTGCTTTCGAGACGATAAGACCCCTTAGCAGTCAGCAGTCACAGCCCTCTCTCTCTCTCCCTCTTTCTCTCTTTCTCTCTCTCTATACACCCTCTCGAAAAAAAACACCTACTTTCAATATTAAAATGAAAACTTCACAAAGTTACTGAGTCCTCCATCACCTTATTCCAATATTGTCATGTTTTCCCTGGCAGGTACAACGGACAAACTCAATGCTACAAACGTGCAAACTCCTTTGGATCGAGGAAGGATTCTGGATGTTTTCCAAAGGTCTCTCAGCCCGTCTCGTTCAGTCAGTCATGTTCAGCTTTTCCATCATCCTGGGATACGAAACTATCAAGCGATTCAGTATCAAGTCTGAGTATAAGCAGCATGTACGATGGTAAACTTCCGAAGGGTTCTTTCTGCTTTGAAAAACAAAGCACAAGTTCTCACGATGGTCGACTCCGGATGGCTAGAGACGATCACACTGGTGTATGACAGATAAGAAAGATATCCTTAATTCTGCCATCACCATTTGGCGAAAGCTAAAGCCACTAAAAAAACAACAACAAGGGTGGTAAACCTGGAACTAGGGCCAGTGCCAGTGGCTATAGCACGTTGAATTCAGGCGGATCATTGAAGCAACGTTGTGCGTGGCTGGTATCTGGACAACGTGAGACAACTCATATCGGCCTATAGCACATTGAATGTACCAGGTTCCGCTGAACCACTGAAGCAACGTTATGTGAGGTTACTGACTTGGGACAACGTGTACCGGGAACAATAGCATGTCTCGAATATACCCAATTCCAGCGGGTCACTGAAGCAACTGTGTGCGTGGCTGGTATCTGGACAACGTGAGACAACTCATACCGGCCTATAGCACATTGAATGTACCAGGTTCCGCTGAACCACTGAAGCAACGTTATGTGAGGTTACTATCTGAACACATGACTTGGGACAACTTGTACTGGGGACAATAGCATGTCTTGAATACACCCAATTCCAGCGGGTCACTGAAGCAACGTTGTGCATGGCTGGTATCTGAACGGGTCTGAGATAACACGTGCTCTTTATACTTGCGCTGTCTCGTGAGAAAAATCAACCTGGTTTTGGATTCCGGCGAAAAAAGGAAGTGGTTTCAAACGGATTCAAACCCAGCACCTCCGCGTTGTGAGTCTATGCTCTAACCACTCGGCCACAGAGGTAGGCGTGTTAACTTGTTCCACAGTGAGCCATCCCAAGACACGCTAGACCAAAATCTAGCAACATTAAATTGCAAAATTTATTATTTTGCTACAGCAGCAGCAGCAGCAGTGGTTTCAAACGGATTCAAACCCAGCACCGGGTTGTGACTCTATGCTCTAACCACTCGGCCACAGAGGTAGGCGTGTTAACTTGTTCCATAGTGAGCCATCCCTAACTGTTGGTCTATTTAGGTATTCCATACCTATAACCCACCTCTTTTCTACGGAAAATGCTAGATACCTTTGTTTTATCTAGGTTTTCTGTTATCTATCTACTATCTGGAACTGGATACATTAATTTTATCTAGACTTTATTTTACCATCGGATCTATAGGTTCATGTCTTCATGTTGAAGTGTTTTTATTGTCACTTTCGTTAACCTCCGATCATGATAAGATTGATAAGCATGTTTGGAGACAATGCATGAACTTGTAAATCCGGGCCTTAGATTTGTTTTTATTAGATTAAAGGCTGGTTTACATTAGGTCCACACCGTTTTTTTTTTTTATTATTATTTTTTTTCTGGCAACCAATCCGGGACGAGTATTTTCGAAGAAGGGGGGAAAAAAATCGCGTGCTATTTATTACCGTTTTCATTTTGGATCAATGAAACAGCTGCCATACACTAGCGAGTTTTTGCAACCAAATTAGCGCCCCGTTAACTGAACGCTTTAACGTTTCTTGACGAAAACTCGTTTCCGCGCATGTGCAGAAACACGTTTTTGTCAACTTGCGTCTTACGTTTCAGTTATCGTCACGTAAGTTAGCAGTGCAAAAACTCTCTATTTTTGGACTTGTCTGTGTTGAAGCACGCCAATCCCGTAGTATGTCTCCCATAAGATGAGCGAGAGACCTAGTGTAAATCAGACTTTACCTGTACATTATAAGTTTTATTGTGATAGAAGAAAATGTTTTAAATCATTACATGAAAGTAAAATCAAAAAATCAAATCAAGAATAATAATAAACTGAATATTAAACAAATTAGGTAGGTACACAGGTGCTGATTTTCTCTAATCACCATCGAATAAACTACGGGCTAAAAAATTCCCGGAGGGACGGGCCCAGCTTGGTACTTTCTATTACCATTATGGGACCCTATCAAGGTAATGACTGTAATGAGAAAGTATTGCAATCGGTCCAAATTTCCCCATACTACATTACTGTTCATTCACTTACTATTGGTCCTGTGCCCCTGTGGCTGCGCCCTGGGTTCCCTTGCCCACAGTATTGGTGGGCTCCGTCCTCACGCGCCTGTCTCTCTTCTTCCTATAGCCACTTCTCTCATGTCGGGGTAGCCATCTCTCCGGATCGGGCTCTACATTGGGATCATAGTTAGCCGGTAGCTTGCCCTTCTTCTTCTTCTTGCGCGGTTTGCGTTGTTTCTGTTGAGCATCGCCCGTGCCTGGGGTAGGCGTTCTGAGGGGAGATGAAATAGACAGGTATAAGTATTTCGTTTCTTCTCTTTTATTGAAAAAATAATAAAAGTAAAATAATAATAATAAAATAAGAAATTAAACAAGAATAAGTATTTTTTTTACTTATTTATTATTTTTTTTTTAATCAATAAATCTAAAGTCCAATCAATAACCCATTGTTTCAACGTAAAGCTTGTATAACTGCTGATGTCTTTTTTTTATAAGAGGTTTGACAGAGGGAACTGTAACATGTGAACAGGCCCATAAGACTATGTAGCCATCAACATGAAAACTGCCGTATACTACAAGTTGCAGTCTAGATGTGAAATCCGCCTAAGTGTGGAGACACCTTAAGCGCATAACCTCTGTTAATTCCAATGAACAATTTACGAAACAAATACTAATAAAGTTCTCTCATCCGTGCTACATATTTTAACTCGTCACAATTTCGTCATCCATATTTTGTTCTTTCTTTTTTTTCATGCTTACGTCAATTGCTCTACACTCTGCAAATTTACTGGCAATCAATTACCACCCTCGACTTCAATCTGGCTCCCTTTCAATTTAAATCTAATTTGACACTTCTTCAATTTAGATTTGACACTTTCAAATTGGCACTTCAATTTAGATCTGGTACTTTGCTAATTTCCAGCTGAAAATCCGCCCCGGGCGGGAATCGAACCCGCGGCCTAGCGCTTACAAGGCAGACGCGCTACCAACTAAGCTAACTAGGCTGGCAGCAAGAGGTTTAATAGGGGGAACTGTAACTGCCGGGGTCTCTTCGTCCCGAAAGTGAGAGAAGGAAGACAGGATAGGAGAAAGCAAGCCGTTCGAGAACGAACCTTATCCGTTCAGGATAAAATTCACCCCCGGGGTGATAGCCAAAAAAAGAAGACAGCACCAAATCAAACCACAAAAAAAGTCAGGATAAAATCCGCCCCGGGCGGGAATCGAACCCGCGGCCTAGCGCTTACAAGGCAGACGCGCTACCAACTAAGCCAACTAGGCTGGGCTGATGTCTTTAGTGATAGGGTTTTTAGCCATAAACTACCCGCTACCTGACATTATCATCACACAAGCTGAGCGGGACCGGTAAAAGCCATCAGCACACGATTGCAAAGATGGTCGCCCTGTTACTTTTTTGGAGTTTTAACAGTAGATTTGGATTTTTCACTACTTTTTACATAGGAATCGACCTTTTGATCATATTTTTCCGCCAAATGCACCAGTATAACGTAGATTTTTACCCCATTTTCTTTTTTACAACATGGTAAATACCTACCCCAAATCATGTCACAGCTTTTCATATTGACATTGACAATAGTTCTGTTCTAAAATTCTTAATAGTTCTGTTCTCTTACCCAGGTGAAGGGTCAGGTTTAGCGGCCACTTTCTTGATGACCTTGGCGCCCATCACCCAATTGGAACTCTCCAATACATCCACATCCGTGACAGGGTCTAACTGCGGCAACTTCTTACTCAGCGCCAGGGCTTTCTTAGCGTCAAACTGAGCGTAGGCTATCACCAACTGAGCCAGGGTCTTCTTATCATCTGGCTGAACTTTGAGCAGTTCCTCCAGAGACTTGGCTGCCACTGTAGATTCACCTGATGGAAAGAAAAATACATAGTAAATATTGGTAAATTAAAGGTAAATACTCACGAGGCTGAGTGCACCCCTTTTTCGATTAAACACCTGCAACATTAGCCTATGTGGTCTGTGTCGTAGCATGCCCATCCCGTAGTGTGTCCCTCATCAGATGGGCGAGAAGAGACACAATACTTCCCACTTAGGTGCTGGGTCAACAAATACATAGTAAATATTGGTAAATTAAAGGTAAATACTCACGAGGCTGAGTGCACCCCTTTTTTGATTAAACACCTGCAACATTAGCATTTAGCCTATGTGGTCTGTGTCGTAGCATGCCCATCCCGTAGTATGCCCCTCATCAGATGGGCGATAAGAGACACAATACTTCCCACTTAGGTGCTGGGTCAACACGAGAACACCAGAAAGTAACCCGTTGAAATATTTGAAAATTTTTGTCGATGAAAATATTGGTAAATTAAAGGTAAATACTCACGAGGCTGAGTGCACCCCTTTTTTGATTAAACACCTGCAACATTAGCCTATGTGGTCTGAGTCGTAGCATGCCCATCCCGTAGTATGTCCCTCATCAGATGGGCGATAAGAGACACAACACGTCTCACTTAGGTGCTGGGTCAACACGAGAACACCAGAAAGTAACCCGTTGAAATATTTGCAAATTTTTGTTGATGGTATGATGGTCGGATTCGCATGCACAGACCCGAAAAAGTTCGACTCTGCCGGTATTGGAGTGGAAAAAAATAAAAATGTAATTGTCAACTAGTTTTAAGACCTATCTTTATGTATATTATTATCACAATAAAATCAACATATATTTACAAATTACAATTTACAATTTGCAAATTTTTGTCGATGGTCGGATTCGAACCCAGGACCTTTTGCATGGCAAGTATTACAAGCACAGACCCGAAAAAGTTCGACTCTGCCGGTATTGGAGTGTATTTAATTTTCATTTCCTGGCTGGAACTATGTACCTAGTAGGTAACTAGACTCTCCCCCAACCCAAATAGCACTTACCTCCGCGGAGATGAAAGTCGGCCGCCTGTCGCCACAGCGTGGTCAAATCACTCGAGTTAGCCGTTCCGAGAACGAACCTTATCCGTTGAGGATAAAATTTGCCGCGGGCGGGAATAGCGCTTACAAGGCAGACGCGCTTACCTCCAACCTAACTAGGCTGGATCGTTTCTTTAACTGTGAGCCTTCAACTTTAAAATATTTTACCAGGAGGTCTTCAATGTTTCTAGGCGAGGCCCTTAAGTCCCTAAAATTAATAGTCTTTTGCTCCTGTTTTTAGCCCGTCCTTCCTTTATTATTACGATAGTAATAAAAAGGTAGAGTGGACGGGCTATTGTATTCGCTTCGGTGTCTGTCTGTCCCCATAGAAGGACTTATCCAAACCTAGTCGACCTATATATCAAATTAAAGGTCTTTTTACCAGGAACACGGTGGTGCAAATTTTGTCCGGAGAACCAAAAAGCAAAATTTTTTTTTTTTTCACATTTTCTCACACAAATGAGCTCTGATCTTGAAATTTGTCGCGACGACCTATGAACTCAAAGCGAGATAATTTAGATAACACTTCAGTCGATAATTTAAGACCGGTTTTAGCGTCTCCTGTGTCAAGCTACGCCGAGAAAGGCCAATAAATGGATGGGTGGCTTAAACATTATATTGGGAATAAAGGGAGAACGGGCTCTAGTTTTTTTTTTTTTTTTTTTTTTAAGATTTTTTTTAAGAATCGAACCCGTGACCTAACGCTTACAAGACAGACAGCGCGTCTGGTAGCGCACGCTCCAAGCTATGCTGGATAGAATAAAAGAAAAATAAATAAAAAAAAAAGGAAAAACGAGACCATTGAAACTGCTGACAAAAAGGGACTCTTCAGTCCCAAGTTAGCAGTCTAAATTTAAATAAAGTACCTATTTGTAATTGACAAAAAGAAGAAATAAATAATGATGAGGAAAAAAAAAAAAAAAATTTCCTACACGAAAAGGAAAGTAAAAAGTGGCCTCTAAAGAAGAGCAGACCAAAAAAGTACGGTGAAAGCCATAAAAAGAAGTCAACACCAAATCAAACCACAAAAAAAGTGCCCTCAAAAGAAGAGCAAGAAATCACATCTTACCCAGAACATTATCAACCTAGATCACCCACGAAAAAACACAGCCAATCAAACACAAAGTATGTCCAGACTACGAAACCTCTACGAAGCCTTGTCCAGAAAGAAAATCGACGTCGGAGATGATGATGTTTCCATCGCGGAAGGAAAAAATCCGGCAGGTGGCGCTGATGGTGTCGGGAAACTCCCGTTAGAGCGCGCCAGTGATGCGCCTCAGTTGGCGCGTGTGCTGGGCCTGATTGACCTCACCATGTTGGGCGTAGGGGCCACACTGGGCGTGGGAGTGTACGTGTTGGCCGGGTCTGTGGCGAGAAACCAGGCTGGGCCCAGTGTGGTCATTTCGTTTGCCATCGCCGCAGTGACGTCACTGTTTTCGGGTAAGTTTTGTGAAGGTTTTTTTTTTTTACTTCCAATGTCACGTTGAATCAGTCAGCTCCCATGGCGTAGTGGTCACTGCGCACGCCTTGCACGCGGGAGACCCAAGTTCGATTCCCGGCGAGATCAATAAATTTGTATGATGCAAATGATTGATGGAAGGGAAGAGAGTGCCTTAGTCAATAATCCCGCCCCTGAGTTGGGGTTTTTCATTTTTTTTTTTTTTGTTATCATTTTGTAATTTTGTTTTATTAATTTGTAAATAAAGTTAATTTTGCTTTGTTTAGGTATTTGTAAATATTTTTAAATCCTAATAAAGAGTTGTATAATTATAATAAATAATAACTGTTTTGACAATGAGTGCTGGACACAGTTTAACACCCAATATTTACCTACCATGCTGGCACCGCTTGCTATACGCATTTATATTAAATAGCTACTCATTTTCCTCACGAGGTTGAGTAGACCCCGCAACAGCCAGTCACGGAATCAATCATTTGCATGTTACAATTTTTTTTAACCCGCCGGGAATCGAACCCGGGTCTCCCGCGTGAAAAGCGGGCACAGTGGCCACTACACTATGGGAGCTGACCACTCCAAGGAAAAAAGAACGTCCATCAATAAAGCAAATCGTTAGAAATGTTTGAAGGCATATCAATTTGAATTTCTAAAAATAGCATGACTATTTATGATCAATGAATTAATTTTTATTTTCCATCATGGCGAATTTGCTGCCAATTTTGCTTTGACTATTAATTGATCAATCACAACCATACATGTTTTTAATCATTTGTTGGCGAATTTGATGCCAATTTCGCTTGGGCTATTAATTAATCAAGCATATAACCATGCATGTTTTTAATGATCGATCTAAATTAGCATCAACAGCTGGAAATTAGCAAAGTACCAGATCTAAATTGAAGTGCCAATTTGAAAGTGTCAAATCTAAATTGAAGAAGTGTCAAATTAGATTTAAATTGAAAGGGAGCCAGATTGAAGTCGAGGGTGGTAATTGATTGCCAGTAAATTTGCAGAGTGTAGAGCAATTGACGTAAGCATGAAAAAAAAGAAAGAACAAAATATGGATGACGAAATTGTGACGAGTTAAAATATGTAGCACGGATGAGAGAACTTTATTAGTATTTGTTTCGTAAATTGTTCATTGGAATTAACAGAGGTTATGCGCTTAAGGTGTCTCCACACTTAGGCGGATTTCACATCTAGACTGCAACTTGTAGTATACGGCAGTTTTCATGTTGATGGCTACATAGTCTTATGGGCCTGTTCACACTTGAACTTTAAGTTTAAGTGTGAACAGGCCCAAGGGACTATGTAGCCATCAACATGAGAGCAGACTGATAAAGCAGAAGTTTAAATTCAGATTGTGGTTTTGGCCATTATTAAAATGAAATTACTTAAAATAATAGTAAGTAAAAAGGTGGGTTCCCGAACCTTAAAGTACTCGAAAATTGGGAAATTGATCGCTATTTTCGTTCTCAATAATTTGTCTCTAAATTAGAGATGTGTAAAGGCTGAGTGAGTTAATAAAAAGAACTACTCTTTTCTGTGAACTACTCAGTCAGTGAGTCAGATCCTGAACATGTAAATCACTCTTCAACTCCCTTTAATGGAGCAGTTGCAAATGGGTAAAAATTATTAATAAATGGTCGATTCCTACGTAAAAAGTTGTGAAAAATCCAAATCTGAGGTGTGTAAACCACTCTTCAACTCCCTATAATAATAATAATGGAGCAGTTGCAAATGGGTAAAAATTATTAATAAATGGTCGATTCCTACGTAAAAAGTTGTGAAAAATGCAAATCTGAGGTCAAAACTCCGAAAAAGTAACTGTAAAAGGTCGAAAATTCAATTTTTATTTTCGGTCAGAGTCCTGAACTCTGACGTGAAAGCCATTTCCAACCAGATCGACTCCCTCATGGGCAATGCCTATCAGAAGTCCATGGAGTCCTTACTACCGATTAAGTCTTCGTTTCTTTCAAGCTATCCGGATTTCATCGCCCCGATCTTCGTTGCTGTCATCACCGGTCTGCTGTCTTGGGGAGCCAGTGAGTCCGCCAAGGTGAACAACGTCCTCACGTTCGCCAACCTCGGCACTGTTGCTATCATCGTGTTCAGCGGGCTGTTTCGTCTCAACCCCGCCAACTGGACGATCCGGCGTGAAGCCATCCCGCCGGGCGTACGCGGGGGCTCGGGCGGCTTTGCCCCGTTCGGTGTGAACGGGATTGTCACGGGCGCGGCAAAGTGTTTCTTCGGGTTTGTCGGGTTTGATGGAATCGCTACCACGGGCGAAGAGACGCGGAACCCCAAGCGTAACATCCCGCTCGCGATTATCCTCTCGCTGCTGATCGTGTTCGTGTGTTACTTCTCCATCGCCGTGGTCATCACGATGATCGTCCCTTACTACGAACAAAACGCGGACGCGCCGTTCCCCGCGATATTTGACCGTCTGGGCTGGCCTGTTATGAAGTGGCTGGTCACTGTAGGGTCTCTATTCGCCCTGTTCACGGCTATGTTCGGTGCGTTCTTCCCTCTACCGCGTATCCTGTACGCAATGTCCCGGGACGGTCTCCTATACGAGCGACTATCCTATGTGTCGTCACGCACGCAGACGCCGTTACTATCGACGGCGCTATCCGGCGTTATAACAGCCGTCATGTCTGCTGTGTTCAAGCTGGACCAGCTGGTTGATATGATGTCTATTGGGACACTCCTCGCGTATATCATCGTGGCTATTTGTGTCTTGCTGTTGAGGTATAGCGGTGATGAGGTTGTAGTGGAAACGTGTGATAGTGAGGTGGACTTTGTTCATGTGGACACGCTAGCGAATACGTACAAGGATATGACGAGAGAGGACAGTGCTAGCACGGAGCTTACGAACGTTACGGACAAGTCTCAGCTAAATATCCAACGAGACAAAAACCAGTCCAGCAACCAACAACAGTATTTGTCAGTCAGCCACAACCAAAGGCCGATTCAGGGCCACCAAAAGGAAAAATAAAGTGAAGTTCAAGTAGTGAAGAACCTGCTAGATTTATTGTGAAATTTTAATTTGAAATAAAATTTGTTAGTTTAAGTGAAATTTTAATTTTAAATTATTTAAGTATACAGTTAACACCATCGAGTGTAACTCTACACGCGTCGTAACATTGGTCAACAATTTTATTTTTACCTGTGTTCGAAATTCTTCGTTCTGTTTTCCATTTCGTTTACCATGTCGCCAAAGCCTGTTGACGTCGCGTTCGCCAAGTTTCTTCTATTTTAACTCACTTCCCCTTATCGAACTCTTTTGCCTTCCCCCGCGACCAGAAAAGACACGAAAATGATCAAGCTCATCAACAACACGTTAGGCACCTACAACACCTACTCGAATTAATTCGTTCATTCTTGCTCACTTCCCCTCCTGAACTTATCGAACTCTTTTGCCTTCCCCGCGACCAGAAAAGACACGAAAATGATCAAGCTCATCAACAACACGTTAGGCACCTACAACACCTACTCGAATTAATTCGTTCATTCGTTCGTTCCGAATGAGTCGTTAATTGAGGAAAAATCCGTGTTTTCAAGTCCCGCCATCCCGATTTGTGGTACTGGAAAATCCGTTCCATCGCCGCACCTAAATCCGTGCGAGATCGCCGAAAATTCGTCGGGGGCCAAATACGCTTGGAGTTTGGTGTCATCAGAATTGTCTGGGGTACATCTCGACAGTGGCCGAAACCGTAAACATCCCAAAGGGTGCCACGGAAATTATACCTACCCAACCGACATTGACAACCAGTGAACCCCAAAAAACTGAGACGGAAATCCCCCACCATTTGGCCTGGTACCTAGTAAGTAAAAAGAACTATTAACCCCTATTAAATTAAGAAGCTGCCATACAAATAGCTTCCAGACCAAGGGCTGCCCTATTAGCCACAAATCGGCGGCCCATTTAGGTACTAAAGGACCAAAACGAGGCCGAATTAAACTTCAGGACAAAGGGCGGCCCATAAAAGCCGTTCCCGGTATCACACAAGGCGACGGGAAAGCTCTCAATGAAAGTTGAATAAACCTGAGGCTACCAACAAGAACAGCTAAGAACTCTCAGGATAGGTTTCAACCACCATGGAAGCGTCAAGTCCGGGAGAGATCGATCAGCTAGCCCACGAAATAAAAGATGTCGCCCGAGAAGTCGAAGGCGCAACGATAGCCGAATTCGTCCGGTTTCGCATGGGCTCTTCAAAATGGGCAGCGCAAGCCAAGTCCTACGTCAACTTGTCGGACCGCACGACCTCTCTCGCGAGGAACATATTTTATGTTTTCTCAGGGCTGGTCTATGTCGTTACATTCCTCATTTTGTCCCGTCAGGGCCAGAATACGGGCCGGCTTAAGTTCAAAGTCCCCTGGGTCCCGCTCATCCCGTGCCTGAGTATGTTCATGAACATTTACCTCATGATTAATCTGGACGTGAGTACGTGGGTTCGATTCCTGGTCTGGCTCGTGTTGGGTATGGTGGTTTATTTTACGTACAGTATTGATCACAGCAAGCAGAAAGCCAAGTAAAAGTATTTTCACAATTGAAGTATTTAAAACAAACAGTACAGACAGCTTTTTTTTGTTTGTTTTTTGCTTATTGTTATTGTTAAGAGCGAAATTCAATACAAAAAACACATTAAATAAAGAAAAAGAAAAGAAAAAAAAAAAAAAAAAAAAAAAAAAAAACGAAAAAATTTTTTTTTTTTTTTTTGAATTTTTTTTTTTTTTTTTTTTTTTTTTTTTTTTTTTTTTTTTTTTTAAACCAAATAAGTACTCAAGTATATTTATTTACAATTCATGGACAGCCATTACATAATAGATTGAAATCATTAAAAAATAACAATTAAAAAAAAAAAAAAGAAAAAAAATATGAAACTGAATAAAGAATAGGGGAATGACGGCTGTTATAACGCCGGATAGCGCCGTCGATAGTAACGGCGTCTGCGTGCGTGACGACACATAGGATAGTCGCTCGTATAGGAGACCGTCCCGGGACATTGCGTACAGGATACGCGGTAGAGGGAAGAACGCACCGAACATAGCCGTGAACAGGGCGAATAGAGACCCTACAGTGACCAGCCACTTCATAACAGGCCAGCCCAGACGGTCAAATATCGCGGGGAACGGCGCGTCCGCGTTTTGTTCGTAGTAAGGGACGATCATCGTGATGACCACGGCGATGGAGAAGTAACACACGAACACGATCAGCAGCGAGAGGATAATCGCGAGCGGGATGTTACGCTTGGGGTTCCGCGTCTCTTCGCCCGTGGTAGCGATTCCATCAAACCCGACAAACCCGAAGAAACACTTTGCCGCGCCCGTGACAATCCCGTTCACACCGAACGGGGCAAAGCCGCCCGAGCCCCCGCGTACGCCCGGCGGGATGGCTTCACGCCGGATCGTCCAGTTGGCGGGGTTGAGACGAAACAGCCCGCTGAACACGATGATAGCAACAGTGCCGAGGTTGGCGAACGTGAGGACGTTGTTCACCTTGGCGGACTCACTGGCTCCCCAAGACAGCAGACCGGTGATGACAGCAACGAAGATCGGGGCGATGAAATCCGGATAGCTTGAAAGAAACGAAGACTTAATCGGTAGTAAGGACTCCATGGACTTCTGATAGGCATTGCCCATGAGGGAGTCGATCTGGTTGGAAATGGCTTTCGCTTCGGAGGCCGTGCCTATGATGTACTCGAGGACCAGGTTCCAGCCGATGATGTAGGCGGCGAACTCGCCGATGCTCAGGTAGGTGTAGTTGTATGCCGAGCCTGACTTGGAGATGCGCGAGGCGAACTCGGAATAGCAGAGACCTGAAAAGAGAATCGGAATGGAAGTCATGTTTCCAAAGTTATGAATCCGGAACCCTATGATAGCAGATTGGTACGGCCAGTGACGTAACGGTGTGTCCATAGTCCAAACATAGTCGACCGGCCGTCGATCGACGAGGTGAATCTATGTTATCGAGGCCGTGTGGACGGTTCAGTCGACATCAACATCGATCGATGGCCAGTCGACTAAGGTGGATTTCACATCTAGACTGCAACTTGTAGTATACGGCAGTTTTCATGTTGATGGCTACATAGTCTTATGGGCCTGTTCACACTTGAACTTTAAGTTTAAGTGTGAACAGGCCCAAGGGACTATGTAGCCATCAACATGAAAACTGCCGTATACTACAAGTTGCAGTCTAGATGTGAAATCCACCTTAGTCGACTGGCCATCGATCGATGTTGATGTCGACTGAACCGTCCACACGGCCTCGATAACATAGATTCACCTCGTCGATCGACGGCCGGTCGACTATGTTTGGACTATGGACACACCGTTACGTCACTGGCCGTACCAATCTGCTATCATAGGGTTCCGGATTCATAACTTTGGAAACATGACTTCCATTCCGATTCTCTTTTCAGGTCTCTGCTATTCCGAGTTCGCCTCGCGCATCTCCAAGTCAGGCTCGGCATACAACTACACCTTTTGTCGATGTTGGGATTCGAACCCGGGACCTTCTGCATGGCAAGCAAGCGCGTTACCACTGGACCAACCGTGCCCCCGAAATAGAAAGTAAAAAGGTGGGTTCCCGAACCTTAAAGTACTCGAAAATTGGGAAATTGATCGCTATTTTCGTTCTCAATAATTTGTCTCTAAATTAGAGATGTGTAAAGGCTGAGTGAGTTAATAAAAAGAACTACTCTTTTCTGTGAACTACTCAGTCAGTGAGTCAGATCCTGAACATGTAAATCACTCTTCAACTCCCTTTAATGGAGCAGTTGCAAATGGGTAAAAATTATTAATAAATGGTCGATTCCTACGTAAAAAGTTGTGAAAAATCCAAATCTGAGGTCAAAACTCCGAAAAAGTAACTGTAAAAGGTCGAAAATTCAATTTTTATTTTCGGTCAGAGTCCTGAACTCTGACGTCAGACTTCAGGAGATGCACAGAAAAGTATGCGCACAAACATGAATTGCGCAGAAATGCATGCGCACAAACAGATCAATGTGTTGCCTGCGAGGGAGCTTTGCTCGGGACATTTAATGTGACGTCATCGCCTAGGGGAGCGTATGCCGTGACGTCAGAGTTCAAGATTTACCGGTATTTTTTAAATCGATTTATCTCGGGATCTAGAAGTCGTGGAAGAAAATACTTACCGGGGATATTGCCAAAGTCGCGGAATATCCGAAAGTCCGTATCCCCGGGTATCAGGCCGCTCTGGAATACATCTTGCGCTAACGAGGACGCGAACGGATGCGGCACGGAGCGCGAATATACCTCCATAAGCCACGGGTTGCGCGGTCCGGATTGAAACAGGACCTCGCGGCCTCCGGCACCGCATGCTTCGAGATTCACGAAGGCGCGCACGTTGCGCGCCCAGCGGTGTTGCGTGATGAAACTGAGGGAATAGAATAGCAGAATCAGAAAAAAATTGATATATTTTTTTTTTTTTTTTTTTTTTCAATTTTTTTTTTAGGGGAATCCCTCATTTTCCCAGCTTTTTGACTTTGAAACATCACCCAAGTAAGCGCAACTGATCTGACTCACTGAGTAGTTCAGTGAAAAGGGTAGTTCTTTTTTTTAACTCGCTCAGTACACATACCTGATTTGACTTTGATTCTAAATCTAGTCTAAGATTATCACAAAATACATAGTATGTACAACAATATTTAGTAGCAAATCCATACCAAGGCTAAAAACAGAGTGGATCAGAAAGCACAGCGCACAGAATCGAGGAGGTGAAAAGAAGCATAACTGAGAGCATAATGATCTATGCGCCAGCCTAGTTGGCTTTGAGAGTAGCGCGTCTGCCTTGTAAGTGCTAGGTCGCGGGTTCGATTCCCGCCCAGGACGAATTTTATCTTGAACGCATAAGATTCGTTCTCGGAACGGCTGGCTTTCTCCTATCCTGTCTTCCTTCTCTCTTCGCTTTCGGGACGATAAGACCT